>NC_053028.1:248897983-249008541 GCF_003073215.2 Triticum urartu | reverse complement strand
ATGATTCAAGGTCAGAAACATTGACTTTCGAGGTGGTGAAAATCAAGAGTCCGTACCACGCTCTGTTTGGGCGACCGGCTTATGCTAAGTTCATGGCGAGGCCGTGTTATGTTTATCTCTAGCTTAAGATGCCAGGTCATAAGGGGACCATCACAGTACATGGGAGCAGGAAGATTGCTTTGGAATGTGAGGAAGGTAATGCGGCTTACGCTGAGTCGGTTTGTGCCACGGAAGAGCTGAAGTTTTATAAGGACCAGGTTGATCCGGCAGACATGACTTCCTTGAAAAAGCCAACTACGGAGCACGATCCGGCGTTGAAGTTTAAATCGGCCACAAAAACTAAGATGGTTGATTTTGTTCCTGGCGATTCATCCAAGCAGTTCAGCATCAGCGCTAACTTGGATCCCAAATAGGAAAGCGCACTCATCGAGTTCATCTGTGAGAACTGGGACATCTTTGCATGGAAGCCTTCTGACATGCCAGGTGTACCGAGGGAACTCGCTGAGCACACACTTAATATAGATCCTAAGTTTAAACCGGTCAGACAGTTTCTCCACCACTTCAACGAAGAAAGGCGCAAGGCTCTCGGCTGTTGGCCGTAGTGTTTATCGTGGAGGTCTTTCACCTGGAGTGGTTGGCTAATCTGGTGCTGGTTCTTAAGAAAAACGGCACTTGGCGTATGTGTGTGGACTACACAGATTTGAACAAGGCTTGCCCAGCAGATCCCTTTGCCCTCCCTCGTATTGATCAGATTATTGATGCTACGGCGGGTTGTGACCGTTTGTGTTTTCTGGATGATTATTCTAGTTATCATCAGATCAAAATGGCAGTTAAGGACCAGGAGAAGACAACTTTTATAACTCCCTTTGGAGCCTTCTGCTATGTCTCCATGCCCTTTGGTCTCAAGAGTGCCCAGGCGACTTATCAACGCTGTGTTCAGAATTGTCTTCATAAGCAGATTGGGCGCAATGTTCACCCATATGTGGATGATATTGTGGTAAAGTCCAGGAAGGAGGAAACATTGATAGATGACTTGAGAGAAACCTTTGATAACCTCCGGGTTTATAAGATGATGCTTAATCCGAACAAATGTGTCTTTGGTGTTCCGGCAGACAAGCTCTTGGGTTTTCTGGTGTCTAACAGGGGCATTGAGGCTAATCTGGAGAAAATCACAGCTATCACTTCTCTGGCTAAACCGGCATGTATCAATGACGTTCAGCGTCTGGCGGGTCGGATTGCGGCTTTGAGCCGGTTTATCAGTCGTCTAGGGGAAAAGTCTATCCCTTTATATCAGATGCTAAAGAAAACGGATGACTTTGTGTGGAGTGATGCGGCTGATAAAGCATTTGAGGATCTGAAGAGGCAGTTAGCTGAACCGCCTGTGCTTGCAGCTCCGATAGATAAAGAGCCTTTACTGCTATATGTGGCTGCTAATGCCAGGGTTGTTAGTGTGGCTATTGTTGTGGAGCACAAGGAAGCTGGAAAGGAATATCCGGTTCAACGACCGGTTTATTATATCAGTGAGGTACTTATCGAATCAAAGTAGAGGTATCCACATTGGCAGAAGCTGGTGTATGGGGTGTTTATGGCAAGCCGGAAGCTCAAACATTATTTTCAGGGTCATCCTATCACATTGGTCAGTTCAACCCCTCTGGCAGATATCATTCAAAATAGAGAGGCAACTGGCCGGATTGCCAGGTGGGCTATTGAGCTTGGACCTCACGGGCTCAAATATACACCTCGCACAACGATCAAATCCCAAGCACTCGTGGACTTCATCAATGATTGGACAGAGTTGCAGGCACCAGAGGAAAAGCCAGATAACACGTATTGGACTATTCACTTTGACGGGTCCAGGCAACTGGAGGGCTCGGGGGCTGGAGTCATATTAACTTCCCCACGAGGTGACAAGTTTAATTTGTTATGTTCTTCGCTTAATGTTCCCTTGTACTAACAATGCAGCTGAGTACGAGGCCTTACTCCACGGTCTTCAGATGGCTAAGGAGATGAACTTAAGCCGCGTTAAGTGCTTCGGTGACTCGGACCTAGTGGCTCAACAAGTATCTGGCACTTGGGATTCTAAGGACCCACTCTCATGGCTGCATATCGACGAGAGGTGGACATAGTGGCTGGTCATTTCAAGGGTTATCAAGTTGACCATATAGACCGGCGAAAGAATGAAGCGGCGGACGCTTTAAGTCGCATAGGCTCTCAGCATAAAATGGTGCCACCTAATGTCTTTCTCGACGTACTGCATAGTCCGTCGGTCAAGATACCCATAGAGGAGGAGTTGGCTATTCCTGACCCGGAGGCCCAATTGGGCAGCTTTGCATGTTATACCGGATTGGACAGTCCCGTACTTGGCTTACATGAACCGGGGCGAGTTACCGGAGGATGAAACCTTGGCCCGGCAGATAATCCGGCGTTCCAAGTCAATGACCATAATCAATGGGGAGTTACATCGTTACAACATCACATGAGCAATTCAGCGTTGTGTATCTCCTCAAGAAGGTTGTGAGATTTTGCGAGAAATCCACGAAGGAGATTGTGGTCACCACGCCGGTTCAAAATCCTTGGTAGCTAAGGCTTTTTGTCACGGTTTGTATTGGTTGACAGCTCATGCTGATGCTGAGGATTTAGTCAAAAGGTGTGACGGTTGTCAAAAATTTGCACGCTGCGCTCATGTTCCGGCTCAGGAGTTGAGAATGATTCCAATCACTTGGCCGTTTGCAACTTAGGGCCTCAATATGGTTGGACCCTTTAAGAGATCCAACGACAAGAAGACCCACTTGTTAGTGGCAGTTGACGAGTTTACCAAATGGGTAGAAGCAGAGCTAGTCAGTAAGTGTGATGTAGCCACGGCGGTTCAATTCATCAAAAAGGTGATATTCCGGTTTGGTTTCCCACACAGCATTATAACTGATAATGGCACTAACTTGTCAAAAGGCGAGATGGAGGAATTTTGCCAACGAGAGTACATCCGGCTTGATGTAGCGTCAGTGGCTCACCCCCAGTCTAATGGTCAAGCGGAGAGAGCAAACCAAGAAATTTTGAGAGGTATTAAACCCCGGCTTATGGTTCCTTTAAAGTGGACACCGGGTTGTTGGGTGGAGGAGTTACCTTCTGTGTTATGGAGCATCAACACCACACCTAACAGATCTATGGGTTACACGCCTTTCTTCATGGTTTATGGAGCAGAGGCGGTTCTTCCTAGTGACATCCGTCACGACTCGCCCCGTGTGGCGGCTTACATTGAAGCTGACAATGAGAAGGCACGTCAGGATTCACTGGACCTGTTAGATGAGGAGCATGATCTTGCAGCAGCACATTCGGCGATTTATCAACAAGATCTCCGACGTTATCACAGCCGCCGGGTTAAGACCAGAACTTTTCAAGAGGGCGATCTGGTGCTTCGGCTCATCCAGGATCAGACTGATATACACAAGTTATCCCCACCTTGGGAAGGACCTTTTGTGGTCAGCAAAAATCTGCACAACGGGTCATACTACCTCATTGATGTTCGAGAGCACAAAGACTCACGTAAATCGTAGGAGGAGACCAAGCGGCCGTGGAGTATAGCTCTTCTTCAGCCTTACTATACTTGAGCCACAGGCTCTTCTTATGTACATACTTATGACAATGTATATATATTATATAATAAACCAGAGCCTCGAATAAAGCGGGGTCTCTGTTCTTTTTACATCATGTGTGAGCCTACATGAACCTCTACTGACAAAGCGGCGTTTTATTAACCCGGCCTATACGGTCACACAGATATAAAGAAAATCACTAGGGGGCTTGGTCATATCCGAACCATGGCTACACCTCTTGATCGGTTTAAAACCAAAAAGGGATATCACTAGGGGGCTTGGTTGTCTTCACACCATAGCTACACCTCTTGATAGGCTTCAAGCCCAAAGGAAATTATGTGGAACCAAAGAGAGTCTATTGCATTAAACACAGCTCAAACATAGGTAACCACTGAGCACAGCTCAAATATTACCTGGGGGCTCTTTGCTTCTCAAAGAACAACGAGCTTGCACCCTTGTAATAGGCTATCAAGCCAGGCTTGGAAGCCAGGTGTATTCACCTAAAACCCCGGGTTATCCTGCCTCTTTAAGTAAGCCACTCCGTCCAGGTAAACTTGGTATGACCCATCGGACGTTTGACAAGTCAATCCCATGGACCCTGAACTTGTCAAAGTTAAAACAGTGTTTGGTTAAAGATTGAGGTCCATCTTAAAAGGCTTTGCAAAATGGTTTAACTCAGCGGCCTGGCAGCCCATGAAAAGCCTGGATTTAGGGCCTGGCAGCCCATGAAAAGCCTTGCATATTTCTTTTGTCTTTGCTATTTTTTATGATAAGGGATTTATGAATATTTTTTTGATAAACCGGTGTTCATTACAACCCGGCATGACTTTTAACGCCTAGTTGCCAGTACATGATTAGTTTTTAAACCGGTAGCATACTGCTCCGGTCTAGTTTTGACTAGATGTCACCAGCATTATACGAACAAGTCAACGGCTATTATAGCCCAGTATGGTTTCTATATGAACCGGCAAGAAGGCAAGGAGTTATCAACACTCCGGATTGGTGTTTTTCACCTTTATTATAAAAGCAGTTGGTCAGCCCACGAGGTATGTCACAGATATCATCTATTTTATCTGGTTAATACAAATCTTGGTTATCCATCCAAGTTATGTATATATTTTTGGGCATCATAACCCGTCCAGTGGTAAACCACTAAGACACTTTCAAGTACTTCTATGCAGGAACACAAATCATAATGGACTATGCATAAATAGATCCCAAACGTGGAACAAGTTTTCAAGACTGTATATGATAAACCGGCCGCCGGTTTAGGATTCTTCATTGGGACGGCTTGACGATTGAGGGTCATCTTGTGCAATTACATCCTCTTCATCCCTCCCCAGATGCTGGAAATCAACCGTCGACCAATCGATTCCGGTTAAAGCTTGAAACACGGCCTCTTCATGGATAAGGCTAGAGGGGTCAATGTCAGGAGTGTAAGTATGCTTACGGATTGGAGGCACAAGATCTTCAACATCATGGATCACCGCGGGTTGTCTCTTTCCCTCAGCATCATAAACCGGTTGGAAATGAGATAAATCTGTGTCCTCCGCCAGTTTGCTTGCTATTGGCCGCATCTCCTTTGTCAGCCTTTGTAGATCGTCATTGTTGAAGTCTGAGCCATCTTCTTTCATGCTAGGATACCCTTTGATGATATCTTCCGGTTCAAGATCCGGAATCCATGCCTTGGCCCGGATTAACGCGGTCAGCGCTCCTGATCTTGCGGCTAATCTCTTCAGTTTGTTGATCCGGGCAGGTAGCATGGCCATCTTCTCAATTGTTTCCTTTATCAACGATGGCGCCGGCTTGTTATAGGCTGTAGTGCAAATGGCATGTTGGGATCCAGAGAACAGCTGTCCTATCAAGGTGTAGGCCGCTTTAAGTTTCATCCGCATATCAGAGCCCAGATGAGCAATGTGGGTCCCTGTGATGGTTCAACATCAGTAAACCGGTCGTTGATAAGATCTTATGACTTAGACAAACTGCACAAGGAGGTACTTACCAAACATAGCGGAAGTCATGGCATTAATTTGCCGCTTCAAGCCGGTCAGTTCGTCAACCACCGGCTTCAGGGCTGCTTCTGCATCCTCGGCCTTCTTTGTTAAACCGGCCTTCTCCGTTTCCCAGTCTGCACGCTCTTTTATCAAAAGTTGCTTTCAGCTTCTCCATAGCTGCTAAGGCGTTGGTTAGCTCTTCTTTGGCTTTGGCAGCCTCTGTTTGCTGAGATTTGACGTTCTCTTGAAGATCAGCGGTTTGAGCATCCCTTTTACTCAGCTCGGCCTGCAAAGGCGAAGATATATCAACAATGAGATGTGTATTTTCTAAGTACCAAGCGTATAACAAGTTATGCACTTTGTACTTGGGGGCTAATGCCTATTTGCTCTATCATCAATATATTTTTCACAAGTCTCAAGTACAATGCAAACATTATCCTTAACACTTGGGGGCTAATGTACATCTGTTCAAAGCTGACGCATTGCTTAAAGACCCGGTTTACCTCACAAAGCTAAAATGGCCCTTGGGGGCTACACCGATGAAAACTACATGAATACAATGATAAAGTACCGGTTTGTTTCTAACGATGACTTGACATATGGAGGATCAGCATGCAAGGATTAAGATATTACAAAGTCCCGGCTTACGATTAACATCATAAACCGGCCCTTGGGGGCTACTTGGGCTGATGTTTATACTTTGGAATCAAGAAAGGAAAGGTGATGAAAATACCTCATAGTGTTCTTTCACCAGGTTCACCAAACCGGCTTCATAATCACGGTTTGAGTGCAGACGGTTTAAAAAGCCGAAGTGGAGTTCTTCAACGCTGAGATGGGCGTAGCTTGACAAGTCAGTGCTCCATTTGCCTTTTTCCATGGCAGCACACTCCTCCTTGGCACTATGTTTGGCCAAGATTACAGGATGGCCAGGAGAGCTGTGGCCCATACCGGTAATGATAACATCGCCTTCTTTGTCCCCAGCAGTTTTTGCTGGAGATGATGGAGTGTCAGTAGCTCTCACCGGACTAGAAGACCTGTCATCAGCCCAGATTGGATCTGTCGGTTCACTGTCAGGTACAGCAGTGTTAGCTTCTGGTTGGTTATCAATATTCAGATCTTGAGGGGGTGGTTCATCAAACATAGCTTCAGGATTTGGACCCTCCGGTTCAAGCGTTTGTTCCGGTTCAACTGATTGCTCTGGTTCACGAATCACCTGGTCTTCGGGCGGATTGTTCACCCGAGCCTTTTTGCTGGGTCTAGCTTTGGCTCTAAAACAGAAACATGTGCGAAAGTTAAGCATAATACAAAGTATGAACAACATCAAAAGAAGGAGCTCAAGTACTTACCCATCTACAGTTTTGAGAGGAGGAAGTTGGGTCGCTGTTGACTTGCCAGAGGATGAGGGAGGTGTCACCTGATAATTCGAATCGGACGGATTAAGAGGTTGTCGGAAATAATCTGCCTCGGGATAAGAATTGTCAGAAGTGGGGGAGACCTCAGATCGGCGTTTCCGAACCGGGGTGTCAGGTAAACCGGCCGAAGTGACCTGTTGGCCACTGTGCCGGGTTGTGCGGCGAGCCTCGTGCTGCTGCGTCTTCAAAATAAATGTTGGATCCAAGTAAGCAAGAGGATGAGAAAAGCTTACTTTCCGGACCACTTGACGGATTTTTTGCATTGGCATAGAGTCTGAATCGGAGGAAAGGGTAATTACCTCTACATCGTCAGCTTGGCTGCCCTCCACGTCCTCCTGATAAGTATCATTGTTAATGATATGCATGAAAAGGGAGCCAAGTGAATCAAGTTCTACCTCAACTTCCGGTTCATCCGCGTCGTCATCCAGTTCCATGCTGATGCATTCAGCTGCCTTCCGCTTTGAGGTTCTCTTGACAGCTTTTGTTTTAGGACGGGAAGGCTTTGCCGCTATCTCCTGAGGTTTCCTTTTCCAGAACAGATTGTCACCTTGTTTCAAAGAGGGGCAAGGGATATTCGCAACTTGTATAGTACAAGGATGTCAAGTGTAAAGTGGAAGACAGTACTTACAACAGGCGGTTTGTTTTTTGCGTAAAAGGGGTTTATGCCAGTTTGGCGGCAGACAGATTCCGATTCATTCAAAATCTTCTTGACACCCTCAGTGACTTCTTCATTGGTTAACTGAATGTTGATGTGACATTGGGGGTCTTCTACTTCACCAGTGTACTCACACATTAAACTGGAGCGGCGACTTAATGGCAAGATGCTCCAAGATATCCAGCAATGCACAAAGTCGACGCCCGATAAACCGTTGGCCATAAAGGCTCGGAGCTTGGCGAGTTGAAGGGCATATGAGGCCCGTTCCTGGGCACTTAGACGTTGCGGCAGTGGATGAGTGTTGGAAAGCCGGTGGGCACGATAACCCGACGGAGGGTTCTCGTCTTCAGGGGAAGTGTCTTTACAGTAGAACCAACTTTGGTTCCACTCTTTGGGGTGACTGTGCATCTTGGCATGAGGAAATTCAATCTCTTTTCTTTTTTGAATAGAGACACCACCAAGTTCAGTGTTGGGTCCGTCTACAAACTCAATGCGCCGATTCAGATGGAAAAAATCCCGGAACAGCTCAGCAGTTGGTTCTTCTTGTAAGTACACTTTACAGAAGACTTGGAAATTGCATATATTGGATACTGAGTTAGGTCCAATATCTTGAGGGTGGAGCTGGAAACTGGCAAGCACATCCCGGAAAAACTTTGATCCGGGCGGTTTGAAACCACGGCCTATGTGATCAACAAATACCACTACCTCACCCTGCTTAGGGGTGGGAGGATTCTCCGGTCCAGGAACTCGCCACCGGATCTCATTCTTTTTTGGTAAGGTACCAATTCTGACCATTCCATTAAGCTGCTCCTCGGTAACCCGGGAAGGAGCCCAGTTATAGGCATAAAACTGTTTGGCCATTACAAGTGAAAAGCTGAAAAGAAATACCGGTTTACAATTCATTCATGGTGGTGCATGAGGTGCAACGGAATAAAGATATACAAGTATGTAAATTTCGTGAACCGGAGGCTGCTACAATAATGAATAACAAAGCAATATTGGAACAAAGGTATATGTATGTTGTTAAACTGGAGTATGACAACGGAGATAAAGGGCTTGCCGGTTCACCAGGGGACTAATGGTATGTGATAGATTGCTTTATACCAAAGTAAACCGCCTATGGGATAAGGAGGATACATATCTAAGGTAAGAACGACTAAGTAAGGTAAAACAGGTTCCACAAGGGGACATGGAAATTTGGGATCTACCGAAAGACAGGAAAGCAAAAATATTTTGACCTAAAAGGGTTGGTCCTGAAGCAGTTCATAAAGGTTCAGATCGGTTTTTATGCGCACAAGGGTTTGTTGTGGTAGCGGAAAATAAACCATTATGCGGAATATATCAAGCTTGAGGTTTTTTATCCATGGACTAAGGAGGAAGAGGGAAGAGCAGCACCGGAGACCCGATGAACTTCGATGAACTGCGAAGAACAAGGAAACCCTAGACAGATCTACAAAGGAGGAAAGGAAAGGACTTACAGCGACTGTTGAAGCAACGGAGGCACGCCGCAGCTCTCTGGTGCAACCAGGTTGATGCAGCGGCCAATGGAGAGGCGGAGGCAAAGCTCGGCGACGGCGGCGGCGCTCGGGTGCAGAGACGTCGCAAGGAGGAAGAAGAAGCGAAGGAGGCGAAGGGGGAAAAGAGAATGGCCCTTGGGCCTATTTATAAGGTGAACCGATAAGCGACAAGTGCGTAAATTGAGGAGATTAAAATGGATAGTTAATAAGGATGTCGCCTTGAGGTTTGGATATTCATTAATGAAGGGCATCTTCGGCTTCAACAAATAGATGACGTCATGATGGTTTACTGCGGATATAAAGGATGACATCACGACGGTTTACCAGATTCATATGAAGGTGCCAGGGCAAGAATTTTTCTAAGTATTGAAGATTGACATGAACAAGTTCAAATCAATCTGGGGCCTAATGTTAGGGATATGATTACCGGAGGTAAACCGGCTAGGAGTGGCCGGGTTAGCTCCATAAAGATAGAAGCCCATGAAGACGTAAGAATGGTGGTGCTTTATGAAGGCCCAAGGCCCAAAGGCGGGTTAAGGCCTGTAGATGTAAACTGACTCTTTCATGTAACTTGTATTGTAAGTTAGAAGGAAGGAGAGACTGAGCCGGACACGTTTATGATCCGGCCTCGGGGATCTGTAAACCGGCGGGCGTCAACCTATGTATATAAAGGGACGACCCGGCTGCGGTTTAGGGACAACAAACAACAACTTGAGAGCCAGGCAAAGCGGATTCGCTCCCTGGTCATCGTAACCCTAGCAATACCAATCACAACTAGATGTAGGCTTTTACCTTCATCGAAGGGGCTGAACTAGTATAAAATCCCTCGTGTCCCTTGTCCGGTTTAACCCCTTTAAGCTAACCCGTAGCGATGGCTCCACGACTAAGTCCTTTCACAAGGACATCTGCCGTGACAAACCCACGACACCAGGTCTAATTGTGGACAGTGACAATGATATTGGCAATGATGATGATGACTTGTATGCAGACAATGTAGATGAGGATGAACCAGAACAGAAACAGGAGATCAAATCAAATGAGAGAGGAAAGCAGAAAGGAAATGAACTCCGTACTAAAGCTCAAGACAAAGGAAAACAGAAATATAATTCAGATGAAGACTTGTCTAAAGGTGAAGACTTGTGGGCACCTGATTCAGATGGTGAAGAGTTGCACTTGAAGTTCAAAACTTTCAGACCAGAGGATTTACACAGGCCAAAATTCCATGTAGGCCAAGTCTTTGAGAGTGTAGAACTACCGAGGACAGCAATTAAAGAGCACTCCTGGCAGAATAGAGCTAATATCAAGCTGCCTGTCAATGATAGGAAAAGAGTTAAAGACAAGTGTGATGATGAATGCACATGGTATTTGTGGGCATCATATGACAACGGGACAAAGGCATTCATGGTGAAGAGATATGTGCATGAGCACACATGCAGCAAGAAGTGGAAGATTAGGGCTTTCACATCTAAATTCCTAGCACTGAAGTACTTAGAGCGCTTTAGGGCAGATCAAGATATGAACTTGATGAATTTCTCTAGGGTTGTTCAGAAGGAATGTCACATGACACTTGGTAGGATGAAACTCCAGAGGGCAAGGAGAATGGCTATGAAAATTATTTATGGTGATGAAGAAGGGCAGTATAAGATTCTGTGGAATTATGCACATGAGGTTAGGAGAAGCAACCCTGGCTCATTTTTCTATGTTTCCCTTGATAATGGAAGGTTCAGTAAGTTGTACATGTGCCTAGATGCATTCAAGAGAGGATTTTTAGAAAGTTGCAGACCTGTCATCTTTCTTGATGGTTGTCACATTAAGACTAGATACAGAGGTCAACTGCTTGCAGCTGTTGGGGTAGATCCAAATAACTGCATTTTTTCAATTGCGATAGCTGTGGTTGCAGTTGAGGACACACCTAACTGGGCATGGTTTCTTGACACACTTAAAAGATATCTAGGCATCATAAACACTAAACCTTGGACAATCATGTCAGACAAACAAAAGGAGCTCATCAATGTAGTTGAAGAATTGTTCCCTGAGTCAGAACACAGATTTTGTGCTAGGCACATGTGACAGAACTTTCAGCAGCAATTCAAGGGTGATGTCTTGAAGAATCAACTGTGGAAGATAGCTAGCAGCAACACAGTGCAGCTGTATGAGCAGAGCATGCAGGAAATGAAGATTCTCAATGAAGGTGTCCACAACTGGGTGCATGACTTAGAGCCTGAAACTTGGGTTAAAGCTTTCCAGAGTGACTTGCCAAAATGTGATATCTTGCTTAACAACATTTGTGAAGTATTCAATAGGTAAGACCATCTTCTATGATCAACATTTCTGATGTACTTAACTACATATGAGTGATATAGTAGTGCTTGCTGCAACCTAATGTGATCAACATGTTCAATGTAGGTACATTTTGGAGGCTAGGGAGCTGCCAATCCTTACCATGGTTGATAGGATTTATAGGCAGCTCATGACAAGGCATTACAACAAGCAGATGGAGTCAGACAAATGGCCAGGTGATATATGCCCAAAGATCAGGAAGAAGGTTGAGAAGGCAACAGAATTTGCAAACACCTGCTATGTGGAGGGATCAGGAGATTGTCTTTTCTAGTAGGTGATAGAGGGTTTGACTACATAGTGGACATGCACAAGAGAACATGCACCTGCAGAAGGATACAGAAAGCAGGGGTTCCTTGCTCTCATGTCATTACCTGCTGCAAGAATGACATAATTGATCCTCTTACCATGGTTGACCCTTGCTACTCAAAGGAGATGTTCAAAAAGGCATATGGAAACATTATATATCCTTGCAAAGATAGGAGAGAGTGGGAGGACTTACATGGGCCCCCAATTGAGCCACCATTGTATCAGAAGCATGTGGGTAGGCCATGTACTACAAGGAGGCAAGCACCTAGAGAGGTTGATCATAGAAGGGGAGGGTAGAAAATAACAAGGCATGGTGTCATCATGCACTGTTCTTACTGTGGTGAGGCAGATCACAACAAGAAGGGCTGCAAATACTTGAAGGTTGGACTGCCACCACCAAGTGTTGCAACTATGCCCCCTCCAGAACAAGGTGCTGGAAATGTTCCACCTCCAGAACAAGGTGATGCTGCACAAACAACAACATCCAGTGAAGCTGATCCAGTTTTAACACATGCACTTCCTTACTCTCATGTTTTGGCAATTATGTAACACAAACTATTCCTGATGAGAAGAACCATGAAGAAGCTTCAGCTACATATGATAATCTCATGGTGGACAACATGATTTTGCAGGTAATATAATTTTTAAATTTCATGATGGACAAACAGTGGCTACTTCTAGAGTTGTCACTTGTGTAATTTTATTGATCTCACATTTGTCACTTGTGTAATTTTTGTAGATGCCAACACCTAGAGTTGTGGAACAGAGGCCACTACCTAGTTCTGCTTTCTTCACTGCTGCACAAGTGTTGCTCAACCAGTCTGCTAGCCAAGCAAGCCAAGCAAGTTCAAGTACCATCAGGCCAGGTGAGTTGGCACATAAGTTGGAGGCCATGAAGAACCAGAGAGATAGAGAACTAAAGGAGAGGAAGCAGGCCATTCTACAATCTAGAAGAGAAGAGGAATTGAGGAAAGCTGAAGAGGCAGCAAGAAGGAAACATGAGGTGGCATAGAAAAAAGCTGAACTAGCAGAGAGAAGAAGACTGGCTGCATTGCAAACAACAGCCAAAAAGTAAGAAGAAGCAGAGATAAACAAGAAAGTTCAAGCTGAGACCAGACAGATTATTCAAAAGATAATGAAAACAATAGCTGTTGAGAAAAAGGCAAGGTAAGAAGCAGAGAGGAGAGCTGCTGCTGAGAAGAGGGAGGAAGAGAAGAGAGTACAGGGGGAAGCAGCAGCTGCTAAAAGAGAAGAAGACAAGAGAATTGCTGCTGCAAAAAGAGAAGAGGAGAATAAGTTAGCTGCTGCAAAAAGAGAAGAGGAGAAGAAGTTTGCTGCTGCCAAAAGAGAAGAAGATAAGAAGTTGGCTGCTGCAAAAAGAGAAGAGGAGAAGAAGCTTGCTACTGCTCAGGAGAGGATGAAGGCATTAGCACAAAAAGCAAGGGAGAAAGCCATGGCTGCTGCAAAAAGAAAGTCAAGTTGTTTGGACAACCAATCTAATCTTCCAAACAAGGATCCCAAATCTTCTATGTTTGATATCTTTAGGTAGTTTGTAGTAGATGCGGTGTTTGGTACCTAGATGATCATTTTACCTGTGTTATTGAAATGATCATCTATGGCAACAATTTGCTCATTTTGGTTATGTTGATGCATAGTGACTGCAACAATCTCCTATAAGAAATAGGGCAAGACTTATTTGGTTATGACATGTCAGTTTGGTTATCAGTTTGGCATTATACTTGTCAAGTTTGGCATCTATGTCTCAAGTTTTTATGCAACTGTACTTGTGAATGCAAATTGTCATGTCAGTTTGGCATTATACTTGTCAAGTTTTGATTCAATTGTACCGATGCATATTTGGTCAGTTGGCATGTCTGTCAAGTTTGTCACTGCCTCACATTATACTGATTCAGTTTTGATTCAATTGTGTTGAATCACTGCCTCACATTATACTAAACCAAACTAGGCCAGCACTGCCTTTCAATATGACAAAACCAACACAATGCAAAAAGAGCCCAGAATGACAAAAACCAAAACAATGCCACTTGTGCTTAATCACTGCCTTATCTAGTGATCCATTTTGAACAATTTAGGCCAGCAATGCCTTTCAATAAAACAAAACAGTGATCACACACAAATAATGATATAAGAACAACATATTCATCATAGATAACACTGGGTTCACCATAGCATTGTCACTTCAACTTTGACACCATGACATCAGACTAAACCAAAATAAACATGGTTCAACATAGCATTTCCCAGTTCAAAATTGACACCATGACACCATTACATGACACATAACCTACATAACTAGGACTGCCAACACTTCAGACTCCCAAAATGAACCTGGCATCACCAATGCAGCTCATCTTCAACATCTTCACTTCTTCACCATGAATACCACCAATGCAACAACACCTAACATCAGCACAACTGCAAGCAGCAACTTCATGAGCATCACTAGCTCTGTCCCAAGCTTCAGCAGTGCAACAACTTGCTGCCTGGTCATGACATTGCCACTCTCTCTCTTCACAAACTTCTTGGTCCAGCTTGTTGATCCATTCATGTAGGTAAGCTCTTGTGCCTTCAGAAGTTCTTCCCTGCGTTCCTCAGCCGCACCAATAGCATCCACAGCGGCATCGCCGACCAGATACTAATTCTCAACAAGGTACTCGATGCACTCCAATTCCCAATGCCAGAACTCACAACTCACCTATCCCAAACAGACATGCCAAGGTCAAAAACTCCAATCTTTGGATCCAAAACCTAACAAATCCATGAAAAGCAAATGAAATCGAAGAACTAACCCCATGAGTTTGGCACTTGTAGAAGACCCAGCCGTCGTGCTTCTCAGTGGTGGAGACGTACATGCGCACCTTCTCCTTGCAGCCTTCACAGCGGATCAGCGGCAGCGCCAACGCCCGCCGGTGGACAGTAGAGGAGGACGAGCTTGCGGCAGACATGACCGTCAGAGCTTGCGGGGGAAAGCAGAAGAGGGACGAGCTTGCGGCAGCCCGAGTCGACAGCGACGACGGTGGTGGCGGAGTAGAGCGACAGAAGTGGGGGGGGGGGGGCGGGGGGGGGGGGGGGGGGGGGGGTTAAGGATTTGAGATGGAGGCGCCGCGGGTTAGGGATTTGAGATTGGGGATTTTGGTTCTTTTACAAAAAAACCGTCCATGAATCATTGGCCAAATGAGAGAGCACTATGTGGCGATCAACAGTTGGTCAAACTAGGCCTGTACGCATCGCATACGCGCTACAGTGACCGTATTTTCATGTCCCATCGTATTTAGTGACCGTAACGAGTGTATTTCAAAGTTGGGTGGCCGTATCATGCTTTCTACGCAATTACAGTGACAGTGGGTGTATTTATCTCTTTTGCCTAATCTGCCAGGCTGCGATCAACACTTGAAGACACACACTCCTTGTCTGTAACATGTCTAAGAGCATGTGGTCACCCCGAGATGATGATGATGACTCACTGCTCCCAGTATATAGTGATGAGACACCAAACCTGGACCTTTGGTTGCATGGCCTATGCAACACACTGAGCAAAGGCAAGTTCATCTCTGTCGTTGCAACTCTTTACATGATCTGGTCAGCGCGACGAAAAGCCATTCACAAAGATGGATTTCAAAGCCACCTGACAATGCACTTGTTCATTGAGCATTATTTACAAGAGCTATATCAGCTCCTAAGGAAGCACCATATGAGCAGAACGTCAAGTGAAAATGCAGATAGGACGATGCCAGTATGGATACTGCATTGTAACATCCCCAAAATTCTAAATTTTGGAATGTTATATTAAATAAATAATTATGATTGTTTGTTTGATTGTTGTGTGATTGATTGTGTGAAACTGAGTGAAAATTTAAAACTTTTTGAAAGTTGAATAAGAGGGAATAAAAGGACTTTCCCAAAACTTTCATCTTGCATTTTGATCTCCATAAATTCAAATTCATTTCATCACAAAACCCTAGAGTGAAGATAATATGACTTCTTCCATTTAAAGAACAGAAAAGGGATTTGAAAATGATTTGAATTCCATTTGAAATATTTCAAATTTAGAAACTTTAAGCAACTCAATGAGTTCATGAGAGAAGATAAAATGACTTCTTCAAATTTGAAGAAAGAGAGTTGGAAGTTTCAAAGAAATAACTTGAAAGTCACTTTGAAGTTATTTGAATTTCCAAATTTCAAATCCCATTGGGAGTTATTTGGGTTTCTATTCAAATTAATTTTCTCGTAAAAATAAATAAATGGAAATAAGGGTAAAATGATTCCCTTCAATAGAAAATTAGGAAAAAATTGAAATCATTTTGGTATTTTAAAAATGATTTTTTATTGATTTTAAATGCAACAGTAGCACTGTTTGACTTTTATGAATTTTTATGGAATTTATTTGAACTTGAAAAATAGTTAATCTTATTCTCCGTATTTTCTGAACATTTTGGTATATACTATGCCTATGTAATTTTTTTTATTTTCCTCTGTTGTAATTTTTTCATTCTGTTAAAAAATGCACACGCACCACCTAGACCGAGGCCAGCTCTGTCCAGGGGCACCCCGCGACCGAGCACGAGCCGGCCTGCCTGCGCCCGACTCCCTTTGGAGCCGGTCGACCGCTCGCGCCCTCCCCTCGCTCGCCTCCCGCCGCTGCCACTGACTAGTAGGGCCCAGCCCTGGGTCGCTCCCAACCTCCCGCCGTGCCGCACGGGACAAGCCGCGAGCGCGCCCGCCCGCAACCGCCGGTGAAGCCCCGCGGATGAGGCTTATCCGAGGTTCCCGAGCGCCCTCACCTCGCCTATAAAAGCCCCCGAGGCTCCTTGTTCGATCTCGCCATCTCGCTGCTCCCCACGTCACTCGTAGCCACCACCTCGTCGCTTCGCATCTCGCCGGCCGGAGCTTTTTCGCCGGAGGAATACATCGTCGGTGAACCTTCCCGACGCCCCTCCTTCTAGCAATCTTCTTATATCATCGAGGCGCATCCTCTTAACATCATTTGTCGCCCCTAGGTACACCGGAGGCGCCGCAAGTTCGACACCAAGACCGCCGGAGCGTCGGAGCTCCTCCGCCTTGCCTCGCTCGACGCCGTCGTCACCGAGGATCACCAACACTAGAATATGGACGCCCACATTGCGCCGCATCTCCTTGTCTCCTCCGATGTCGCCGGAGCCCGCTGGAGCCGTCCCGTTCGACCCGAGCCGCTGCCACCGTAGTCAACATCGCCGCCAGCAGCTGTGGACCCATTGTGAGCCACTTCCCCCTCCAACGTCCGTTAGATCGGGATCCAACGGTGTAGATTAGATTAGGTAGATTTTTTATTAGATCTAAAGGGCACGCGGCTAACCGCGGTTTATTTTTAAACCGAGCGGTTTGATTTTTTTAACTAGTTGTCGCGGTTCAGTTTTGTTAATTGCCCACCGTTCACCCTATAAGCCAAGCAACGGACAGTTTCAGCAAGCCACGGGCTGCCACGTGGCTAAGGGCCTGTTCACAGTTATTTTTCTTTCTGTTTAGTCATTGGATTTTATAGATTAGCCCCTAAACTTTGGATAGCCACAACGTTTTAACCGTTGATCCAAATTCGATGAAACCAGCGCCAAAGTGTTCGTCTCAAATAGTTTTATTCCGAGAAGCCAACTTTGCAAATTTTTACTACTTTCAAAATTGAATTTATTCAGATTTGAATTAAATCTTTATTCGGCCATATCTCCTAAACCATGGCCCAGTTTGAATTAATTCCTTTTGCACTTTGTCACCGTAGCCAAATCCTATTACTTGTACCATTGTAACAATATTTTCACACATTAGTATCTGCCCATGATAGTTTTATTACTATGCCAAGTATGCACGATAGATCACATAATGGGTTTGCACCTTATGTCACTTATTGTTAGCACCTATAATTATTTGCATGCAAGTTATGTATGTTGGATTTCCATTTGGTTTTCCGAGTCTTTTGTGTTGCATGTTATTGCTCTCTGGAATGATTGCTTATGTATGTTATTTTACTTTGACAATAGACTGTCCGGAGTGCGAACTTGAGTACTATTGATCTCTAGAATTCAGCTACCAGTATCAAGGCAAGTTCACATTTGACCATACTTTCAATTACCTATGTTTTTTATGTGCACTTAGTCCTTTGTGGTATGATTGCATGGTAGTAATTTGTGCCAGATGGCTATGCGTTTACCTAGTAGTTCATTTGAGGTAGGTCTGCACCATACAACCTTGTCACCACCGTGTAAGTTTATTTTTGCCTCGCAAATTTAGACGTGGATTGGGAAGTGTTCATGGCGAGACTTGAGTGACAAAGTAGTAATCAGGACCGAGACTTAAATGAGCTACTTGGGCGGTATTTGGTTTGAATGGTGGCGAAGTACAGTGGGAGCATGCATGGTTAATCCATGGTGGTGCACCACTAGTGGTCGGCCGCCTAGGCTCAAAGGGATCAAACATATTTTCATGTCTAGAAGCTTACGTGTGCAGCCACAAGCCAATATGGGCTCTGGCTTAGTTGAGTAGATAGTGTGACATCTTCCGGGATAGACTAGTAGATGTAGAATGAGTAGGTGTATCGGCCTATCCGTGGGTTAAGGGGGAGTACTTTCGAAAGACTATGTCTTGGTCATCCTGTTCTCAAACGCCAGGTAGTGTGAGAACTTCAAGGTAGGCGATCGAGTCTTGTGGGGAAAAGTGCGCAAACCTCTGCAGAGTGTTAAAACCTAATCGATTAGCCGTGTCCCCGGTTACAGACAGTTTGAGCATCTAGTAGTGGAAATATTGGGAGATCTCATCACCCTTAATTTAATCAGTTGGTCTAAAAAAACTATGGGAATAGATTGAGTTGGGGTTGCCATCTCAATCTTATGCATTTTTTGTAGCAGCAACATAACTTATTTTATGATAGGGAAAAATTAGCTTTATGCAAAGTTAACCTTAGAGCCTCCACAACCATATTGCATATAGAGATAGGGTTATTTTCATCTGCCATTACCTGTGATCTTGCCAGTACATTCAATGTACTGACCTACACGGCTGCAACATCTTATGTTGCAGGATTTTCTACGACGGGTAAGAGTTATGTTGTAGGGTTACGGTCTACACTCAACTTGCCATTGGCATTGATGGGACTCCACACCCGTTTGATTGTTTCCGCTGAGACTTATGAGGTATATCAATTTTACGTTATTTATACATGTGATTGCACTTTGATATATACATCGATGTACTGTGTGTGCTAGTATACCGATCCAGGGATGGCACAGATACACAGAGACTTGACCGTTTGAGGTTGGGTCGCTACATGCATGCAGCGTGGGAGGCTAAAGTGAACAAGGTTGATGCCCTTTGAACACGGACTTGCGAAAGGATCGACATAGTTGACTAGAGGGGGGGGGGGTTTGAATAGGCAACTAACAATTTTTAGCTTTTCTTTACCAATTTAAACTTTGCATCAAAGTAGGTTGTCTAGATATGCAACTAGATGAGCAGCCTATATGATGCAACAACAATAAGTAAACTAGCAAGCAAGGGATGTAACACAAGATAAGCTTGCATGAGTAAAGGGATGAGATGACCAAGAGTGGAGTCGATGAAGACGAGCATGTGTTACCGAAGTTCCTTCCCTTTGAGAGGAAGTATGTCTCCGTTGGAGCGGTGTGGAGGCACAATGCTCCCCAAGAAGCCACTAGGGCCACCGTATTCTCCTCACGCCCTCACACAATGCGAGATCCCGTGATTCCACTATTGGTGCCCTTGAAGGCGGTGACCGAACCTTTACAAACAAGGTTGGGACAATCTCCACAACTTAATTGGAGGCTCCCAACAACACCATGAAGCTTCACCACAAGGGAGTATGGCTCCGCGATGACCACAACCGTCTAGGGTGCTCAAACATCCAAGAGTAACAAGATCCGTGAGGGATTAGTGGGGGCAATAAAATATCTCTTGGTGGATGTGTAGATCTAGGCCTTTTCAACCAATCCCTAGGAGATCAACAAGTTTGATCGGCTAGGAAGAGAGATCGGGCGAAAATGGAGCTTAGAGCAACAATGGAGCTTGGGGTGGAAGAGGTAAGTCAACTCGAAGAAGAAGACTCCCTTTTATAGTGGAAGAGCCAATCCAACCATTATCCACCAACTCAGTCTGCGACGCACGATACTACCGCACCGGAGACACGGTACTACCGCAAGGCACTGCAGTACTACCGCCCATGCAGCAATATCCAACACAGCCCTGATGTGACGAAGCTGAGGGCGGTAGAACCACTGGCGCGGTACTACCGCAAGGTAGGGATAGTCCAGATTTGGGAAGGCACAGACATATAAAAATACATTTGTGGCAACTTCCGCTGAGTTAAGATCTATGCAAAAATCCGACATGGTTGTACCGGAAGCGAGGAGCGGTACTACCGCGTAGGGCGTGGATGTAAAAAATTACATCCACCTCTACTTCCGCTTGTGCTGCTGAGCCAGACCCGCGTCCACGGTACTACCGCGTCAGAGAAGCGGTACTACCACGAGCACCTGTGGTACTACCGTGCCCAAGGCTGGTACTACCGTAGGAGCCTGCGGTACTACTGCTCTGAGGAGCAGTACTATCGCATGCCCCAGTTTAGCAACACTCGAAGTCAAACTTTTTGCAGAGATTCAGAGAAACGATGAATGCTCCAAAGAACCAAAGGAAAGGTGGTGCATAAGGAACAGACGTGTGCGTGTTGATTCCACCCAAACCTTTCCAACGCGAACCCCCTCTTAATAGTACGACTTTCCTATGACTCAAACCACCGAAAAGAAACATAGAGAAACGCCGTCTTCAATAGTCTTCGAGGGGCACCAAATCGTCTTGTGACTAGACATGATATATCTGAAATGCTCAATGCACACGATTAATCCGCAAAAGCATTGTCATTAATCACCAAAACTACTAAGGGATAAATATGCCCTTACAATCTCCCCCTTTTTGGTGGATTGATGACAATATGGGATTTGCACATAGGAATATAAATAAAGCATAGGCAAACCCAACATATATAAAATATATACGGGCTCCCCCTAGATGTGTGCACTCTGGAGATGTGCTTTGGACTGCACGGCACACATACTAGGATCAACACTCCCCCTATATTTTATAGACGAGGCAAATCTTGCAAAGGAGTTACTAATACTAACAGAGAGGCAAGATAATACATAAGAGCATAAATTAACTAGCACAAGATAGCATAAGCATAAGATACGATAGAGTGCTTATGTCTTACACCATATGATAAGGGAACACGACTCACGACAAACCAAATCAAAGCAAACGAGGTCCAACAAAACAAGAGCAAACACGACACAAGCAACAAACATGACACAAGACTCGCAAATCCCTACACTCTCCCCCCTTTGGCATCGAGACACCAAAAAGGCAGAGAGGACACCAACGACACATGTGGTAGCTCAAACTGGAGCAATCACTCGTCACGGTCCTCGTCGGTCTTGGTAGCGGGGATGGCCTCCTCCTCAGACTCAGTCCACTGGTAGCCCTGCTTCGCCATCCATTCTGCCTCTGGAGTGATGTGCTTCTCGGACCCACTAGATATCTCCTCACCAAACGTCCTCAAGATCTTCTTGTCGTGGCGGCGACTCTCCTTGGAAGCAACATGGGTCCTGTACTATCCCTTGGCTTGCATGCAGAACAAGGTCTTCATCTTGGCCTTCAGCTTCTTAGCCCATGAGGGCTCAGTAGAGGGAGGAGCATACCCAGCAGAGCTGTCCTCATCCGCTTCCTCCTCCTCAACCTCATCCTCATCGACGTCCATCTGAGCAGCCACCGCCTCAGCACGGGTAGAGGTGTTAGCCCACTTAGGCTTGACGCGGAGCTTGATGGGCTCGTGACGGGTCCAGTCGGGGGCCTCAAACTCAACATTGGGATAGAGCTTCTCCCAAGTCTTCGAGATCAGGTGAAACATGTAAGGGCCATAGATGGGTACCTTGCGGTTGAACACTGCACCGTAGCTCACACCACATGATATGTGAGACATCAAGTGGTTGCGTGTGAACACGACGCCCCTCCTCACAAATGAGCATCATATCCACGAGATAGGCATGTACCTTATCCTTGTCACCAATACGTGGGAAGAGGGTGTTGCGGAAGATCTGATACATGATGTCAAGGAATGGGTTCAGTACCCAAGTCTTCTTGCCACTGGGAAGCTGCTTCTCAACATAGTATTGCTGGAGCTTGTTCTTGTTAGCTGACTCGGAGTTGGCATGAGGGCGAACACCAACGGGCTTGTCGAGCCCCTCATCATGAACATGTAGCAGATCCATGAAGTCCTTCCACTTGGCGGTCAGCTATTGTCCATTTGTCATCCATGTCAAGGTCTGTTCCTCATCAGAATGGAAGTGGACCGAGGCAAATAACTGAGCCACAATCTCAGGGTCAAAGTCCAGGTGGAATGTGATCAAGTCCTCAATGCCAAACTGCTCCACCAGGTCCAAAGCCTCACCAAAATAGGCGCAGTGCTTATCCTGCCTCATATGATGCATGTCAATCCAGTGCACGTCCATGTAGATGTTTTGCTTGGCCTTGATCACATCCAGATAGATAATATACTGTTGCTTGGTCCAGAACAACTCATTCCCTCTGAAGTTTGCATGGGGATTCACATAGGGGTTGATCTTCCTTCAAGTGACAAACTCAGCTAGTGGCATCTCATCCATGCTCATTGTTGGCTCCTTATGCTTGGTTGCGGTTGACTTGGTTCTGAGTTGGGGGCATTGGATCCCTCTGGAGCTTCATCTTGGTTGCGCAGACGCTTCAAGCCTGTGTCGTGAACGGGGTTCGAACGACGGACATTGGAATTGGAGCCACCACCTATCACACACAACACAAGAACACAGAAGAAAAGCGAGAAGGATCACTGCAAAGACCACAACAAAACAAATGAAACAAGTAGAAATACATTGAGTAGTGGCTATAGGGACGGTTCGGACTCAACGGTAGTACCGCACAACTGCGGAACTAAAATTTTACTGCTGCTCCGACCGCGGTAGTACCATACGAGGGGAACACGACTGGAGCGGTAGTACCGCTCGGGAGTTGTGGTAGTATCGCTTGGGTTCAGATCTGAAACAAAACTGATCTGAGAACATCCGAGCCTAAGGGGCACTACCACGGTTGATCAAACCTACCAATTAGCAACATACCAAATAGCATCTCTACGCATCACTACTCTCCTACATCCTACTCTTGCAAAGATTTGGCCTAAAATCTCAAGAACAACATGCATCTCCCCAAAAACCTAGAGACAAAACAACAAGACAAGGAGAGAGGGATTTGGGGAGAAACCTTGTTCCATGGCAAGAGGATGTGGTGGGGAACGATCCCACCGGACGGAATGCGAGGAGAGCGGCCGGAGACGAAGATCCAGTGAGGTTCTCCCGCGCCGTGCTTGGGCAGGAGAGAGAGAGACTTCGTGGGGAAGATGAGTTGAATGGGTATGGGGGGTTGGAACTTCCCTTGCCTGCTCTTAACCCCCACGTGCTTGCAACTATGCGGTAGTACCGCGGGTCATCGTAGTAGTATCGCCCGGGTGGAAGTACCGCATGCGGGGCGGTAGTACCGCTCTTCCAGCGGCAGTAAAAAAATACTGCCGTGCTGGTTGCGGTAGTACCGTGCACAGCTCCTGCGGTAGTACCTTGGCAAGCCACGGTAGTACTGTGAACCCAAGAAGATACACGTTTCGCAAACAAGAGAGGAAAACAGCCTTTGCAATGCAACCTTCAAGCGAATGGACACACCAACGAGCTAGCACATGAGGCAACTCAAACACATGCTCGACACGAAGAAGGGAGGGAAAAAGGCAACAAGCACCAACCACGAGACACAACCTCTCCAAGGAGAGGGCGGTGGTCGGAGCCACCTATGTTTGAGTTAATTAGTATGGCGCCGCAAAGAATTATCCTTGGGCCCATGACCAAAACTCGTCTTTGAAGCACAAGTACCATCAAGAATGGCGAATGTGAAAGATTTGATCAATTTATGCATAATTGGGGGAGGGGGAGTTCATTGAGAGAACAACACTCCCCCTATTTCCATGCCTACACCTAAACAAGATAACAAGTTGAGTATGGTGGGGTATGCAAGGGTTCAAGCAACATTGCTCGAATCAATGATATTTAGCTCATGCCTTAACTCGTGAAATCTTGCTTCATCCAAAGGCTTCGTGAAGATATCTGCAAGGTTATCATGAGTGTTGACATAGTTGAGCTCGATCTCCCCTCGCCTAATATGATCCCGGATGAAGTGATACCGAATCTCAATATGCTTCGTTGATATGTCTCCGTCGTATCTACTTTTCCAAACACTTTTGCCCTTATTTTGGACTCTAACTTGCATGATTTGAATGGAACTAACCCAAACTGACGCTGTTTTCAATAGAATTGCCATGGTGTTATTTATGTGCAGAAACAAAAGTTCTCGGAATGACCTGAAACTTCATGGAACAACTTTTCGGAAATAATAAAAAAAATCCTTGCAAAAGATGAAGGCCAGGGGGCCCACCACCTGTCCACGAGGGTGGAGGCGCGCCTGCACCCCTAGGGCGTGCCCCTACCTCGTGGGCCCCCTGGAGCTCCTCCGACTTCAACTCCAACTCTATATATTTGGTTTCGGGGAGAAAAAAATTAGACAGAAGGATTCATCGCGTTTTACGATACGGAGCGGCCGCCAAGCCCTAAAACCTCTCGGGAGGGCTGATCTGGAGTCCGTTCGGGGCTCCGGAGAGGGGAATCCGTCGCCATCATCATCATCAACCATCCTCCATCACCAATTTCATGATGCTCACCGCCGTGCGTGAGTAATTCCATCGTAGGCTTGTTGGACGGTGATGGGTTGGATGAGATTTATCATGTAATCAAGTTAGTTTTGTTAGGGTTTGATCCCTAGTATCCACTATGTTCTGAGATTGATGTTGCTATGACTTTGCTATGCTTAATGCTTGTCACTAGGGCCCGAGTGCCATGATTTCAGATCTGAACCTATTATGTTTTGATCAATATATGAGAGTTCTTGATCCTACTCCCTCCGTTCCTAAATACTTGTCTTTCTAGACATTTCAAATGACTACTACATACGGATGTATGTAGACATATTTTAGAGTGTAGATTCACTCATTTTGCTCCGTATGTAGTCACTTGTTGAAATGCCTAGAAAGACAAGTATTTAGGAACGGAGGGAGTATCTTGCAAGTCTATAGTCACCTATTATGTGTTATGATCTGTTAACCCCGAAGTGACAATAGTTGGGATACTTACCGACGATGACCGTAGTTTGAGGAGTTCATGTATTCACTATGTGTTAATGCTTTGGTCCGGCACTCTATTAAAAGGAGGCCTTAATATCCCTTAGTTTCCATTAGGACCCCGCTGCCACGGGAGGGTAGGACAAAAGATGTCATGCAAGTTCTTTTCCATAAGCACGTATGACTATATTCGGAATACATGCCTACATTACATTGATGAACTGGAGCTAGTTCCGTGTCACCCTAGGTTATGACTGTTACATGATGAACCACATCTGGCATAATTATCTATCACCGATCTATTGTCTACGAGCTTTCCATATATTGTTCTTCGCTTATTTACTTTTTCGTTGCTATTGCTATCATCACTACAAAATACCAAAAACATTACTTTTTCGACCGTTATCCTTTGCTACCGTTACCACTACTATCATATTACTTTGCTACTAAACACTTTGCTACAGATATTAAGTTTCCAGGTGTGGTTGAATTGACAACTCAGCTGCTAATACTTGAGAATATTCTTTGGCTCCCCTTGTGTCGAATCAATAAATTTGGGTTGAATACTCTACCCTCGAAAACTGTTGCGATCCCCTATACTTGTGGGTTATCAAGACTATTTTCTGGAGCCGTTGCCAGGGAGCATAGCTCTATTCTTTGAGTCACTTGGGATTTATATCTACTTATCATTATGAAGAACTTGAGAGATCCAAAAACCAAGATTTATCCCTCAACTACGAGGGAGGTAAGGAACTGCCATCTAGCTCTGCACTTGATTCACACTACAAAAAAAAGACACATCCGTGACATTTTTGGCCGAACGATTTTTTTCTGTCATACATATGACACTTCTATGACAATAATTGTGACAAAACCCGGTATCATCATAGATGTGGTGGGCTCCTACTTCTATGACAAAAAATCATGACAGAAAATGGGCTTTTCGTCCTGGGCGGGCTGGAGACGCAGCTGCATGACATTCTTTAGGCCGTCCATGATGGAAAAAACCATGGTAGAAGCGAGGGCGAGGAAAATTTTGGGGAGTTCCCGATTACGGTGGGAGGTCGGGGGCCGAGCGATGCGCGTTTCTCTCGTACACGTACGCGCGTGTGTGCGAGGCGCTGGCTCTAACTGAACCCGAGCGAGGCGTTCGGCTCTAACTGAACCCGAGCGATTGCACTGTAGGCTACGCGTTACTGAACCCGAGCGGTCGATCGATGGCTGTTAACTGAACCCGATTGAGCGATTCCTTTGCTACTGCTGCTAACTGAAGCCGATCGATGCTGCCTCTGGATGAACGGTGAGCGTTACGGGGGGGGGGGGGTTGGATGAACAGTTCCCGGTGGGGGTGGATGAACAGGACCCCGTGATGTTGCCTCTGGATGAACAGGACCCCGATCGATCGAGCCGGTTGGGGCTGGATGAACAGGACCCCGTGGAGGGCTGGATGAACAGGACCACCCTGTGGAGGGCAGGATGAACAGTAGATGGTGGAGGGCAGGATGAACAGTAGCCCGTGGAGGGGTGGTTGAAAAGGAGCCCGTGGAGAGGGCTAGTTGAACAGTAGCCGGTGGAGTAGCGCGCGGTAGAGGCTGGATGAATAGGAGCCCGTGGATGAACAGTCGCAGGTGGAGACTGGAGGAGGTCAACGGTGGATGAACAGTATCTCGTGGAGGCTGGAGGGGGTCGATGGTGGAGATGAACAGTATCCCGTGGAGTCCCGTTTTGCGGTACGCCACACCCCTCCCGATGAACATGACCCCCTTTTCGACCGTAGCGCTCCAACACAAGTCCGTTTCCTCCGTTTTGCGATACGCCACACCCCTCCCGATGAACAGGACCCCCGTTTCGACCGTAGGAGGTCCGTTTCGTCTGTTTTGCGGTACGCCACACCCTCCCGATGAACAGGACCCCCGTTTTGACCGTAGGAGGCCCGTTTCCTCCGTTTTGCGGTACGCCAGACCCCTCCCGATGAACAGGATCCCGTTTCAAACATGGCCGGTCGAACACAAGGCCGTTTCCTCCATTGTGCGGTATGCCATGCCTCGTTTCCATCGCCTGTTCCGTCCAAGCCCTCCTGATGAACACGACGCATTCCATTGCCTCCCCATGAACACGACGCATTCCGTTGCCTCCCCATGAACACGACGCATTCCGTTGCCTCCCCATGAACACGACGACGACGCTGTTTCTCCGTTTCGACCCAGCCATGTACACGAGCCCTGGCCATACGTATGCGCGAGTAGGCGTTCGAGACCCCGCCCGTATGTACACATACGTGGCCGTATTTTCTTTCTTGCACCCTGGCCGCCTCTACTACGACACGTGCGCGCCTCTACATCGACCAGTATATATGTACGTGCATGTTCGCGACCAGAATGACAACGCTACGTACGCTTCGACCAGGTGGGTCCCGACTGTCAGGCACTTCCTTGCGTGCGAAGATGTAGCTGGTGGGTCCCAGCAGTCAGGGGGGCGAAATACGATGGCCTGTCCAGTGGGTCCCGCTGTCAGGTGGAGGAATAATTATTTTGCACGTAATAAGGAGGCACTTCCGTGCTGCGGCCGTGGACCCAGCTGTCAGCCTCTCCACGTACGGTCCACGTCCGATGGAAGTCGTTCCTTGACCACGTTGACCACGCCGTGCCGAGAGCACCAGGGCGGTGGACGACGGCGAGGCCTAGGAAGGGGACGACGCGGAGCCTGGGAAGACGCGGCAGTGGATGCCCATGCGTAGAGGAGTATGAGGGTTCACTGGTTCACTGCAGTGTGAGGCTGCCGTCGCCGCAGAATAACAGGGGGTGAGGGTGAGTAGAGGGATGGCCTGGCCTACGATGGGAGTAGTAGGGGGCGGTGAGGCCTCCGCCGCATCGCAGCCGGCCACGGGAGGCAGGAGCACGAGGCACGACTCGCGCTGGTTTGGGTGGCTGGAGCAAGAAGACCAGAGGTTGAAGAAGCACTACGGCCGTTGGATGGACATCGTACGATCACTGGAGCTAGAATCATGCATATTGACTAAGTTGACAAAGCCCTCCGCCCGCCTCAACTTAGTAGGCCCACAAGTCAGCCTGCCACTATACTGGGTCCCAGCTAACAGGGGGAGTATTCATTTTTTGTGCGTAATAAGGAGGCACTTCCTTGCGTGCGAAGATATAGCTGGTGGGTCCGAGCTGTCAGGGGCGGTAACGTTTTTTTCACGAAATACAGAGGCCCTTTCGGTGGGTCCCTGATGTCAGGTGGAGGAATCATTATTTTGCGTGTAATAAGGAGGCATTTCCTTGCGTGCGGCCGTGGACCCAGCTGTCGGCCTCTCCACGTAAAGTCCACTTCAGATGCATGTCGGTCATTGACCACGTTGACCAGGCCGCACCGAGAGCACCAGGGCGGTGGACGACGGCGAGACCTAGGAAGGGAATGACACGAAGGCAGGGAAGACTCGGCAGTTGTTTCCCATGCGGAGGGGAGTACGACTGTATGAGGGTTTACTGGTTCGTCTGCCGTCGCCAGAGAATAACAGCAGGTGTGGGTGAGTAGAGGGATGGCTAGGCCAGCGATGGGAGTACGGTGGGGCGGTGAGGCCTGCGCGGCAGCAGAGCCGGCTGCGGGGAGAAGGGAGCAGGCAGTCCCGCCGGCACCTGTTTGAGCAGCTGGAGCAGGAAGAGCAGAGATTGAAGAAGCACGACGGCCGTTGGATGGCCATCCAACAGTCACTGCTTGTGCGTCAACCTTTTTTTAGGAAAGCCTCAAATCTGTGGAAAACAGCATACAACCCATCTGCCATTATTTCTAATAATTTACAGCCCATTTGCTAATTATTAAGGTTTTTTTGGAGCCCATATTCTTTTTGTTAGCATTACAGCCCATATTGTGGCCACGGTTAAAAAATTATACGAAATTTTGCATATTTCGGTGCGGTCTGAACCATTTTTAATCCCGAAATTTCGAATCACATTCAAACTGTTTTTAAAAATAAATGTATATCAATATAAAATCCAACAAATTCTCCATGCATAAAAATTAATGTAATTTCAAATCTCGAAATGAAAAAAAGATATTTGAAACTAATTGCCAGTTTGATGTGTTTTAAAAATGTACAACCCATTTCTCAATACTGATGGGCCATTTTCTCGGCCAGCCGAATGAAAGCTCTCCTCGTCTTGAAAGATTTGCAGCCCAACAGGCTTGACAAAGCGACTTACTTGGCAAATCACAAAAAAACTGGGTTGTGGCCGTGGACCCAGATGTCAGCCTCTCCACGTACAGTACTCTTCCGATGGAATGTCGTTGACCACGTTGACCACGCCGTGCCGAGAGCACCAAGGTGGTGGACGACGGCGAAGCCTGGGAAGGGTACGACGCGGAGCCGGGGAAGACGCGGCAGTGGATGCCCACGCGGAGAGGAGTACGATGGTTCACTGGTTTGGCTGCGGTGTGAGGCTGCCGTCGCCGCACGGCCTGGCTAGCGGTGGGAGTAGTAGGAGGAGATGAGGACTCATCGGCAGCACAGCCGGCCACTGGAGGCAGGAGCAGGCGGTCTCCCCGGCGCTGTTTTGGGCGGCTAGTGCAACAAGAGCAGCGATTGAAGAAGCAGCAGGACCGTTCGATTCAAATCCAATGGTTACTGCTGCTAGAATCGTTTGTTGACTAAGTTGACAAGCCCTGCATATGCGTCAACTTAGTAGGCCCACAGGTCAGCCTCCCAACCGGTGCACCCCAGATCTCTGTGGGAGGAATCATTTTTTCACGTAATAAGGAGGCAGTTGATTGCGTGCGGCCAGGCCAGCGGAGGGAGTAGGGTGGGCCGGGGAAGCCTGCGCGGCATCATAGCAGGCAGTCCCGTTGGCGCTAATTTAGGCGGCTGGAGCAGGAAGATCAGAGATTGAAGAAGCACGTCGGCCGTTGGATGGACATCCAACACTAACTGCTGCTAGAATCGTGTGTTCACTGACAAAGCCTTGCGTAAACAAGTCAGCCTCGAAATCTGTGGCGTGTACAGCCCATTTGCTATTATTTTTTATAATTTTTACTCATTTTCTAATTCATATGGAATTTATTGCAGCCCGTTTTCCATTTTTAGAATTGCTGACCATTTTCTGGTCAGTACCAGGGTCAAAAAATTAACTACATATGTGGGAAATTTTGAAAATTCGCAAATTTTTGCTAGGGAATGAAATATTCTTAATCCAAAAATTAATAGCCATACTAAAACAAATTTAAAAATAAATTAGTACTATGTCATGTCAAATCCAATGAAATACGTATAAGATATCAGTGAAGAACAAAAGCAAAAAAAGAAACTTATATCCCATTTTTTTGGAATTTTCAACCCCTTTTGATATTACTTTTAACAGACATTGACCATACTATTAAGCCAGGCCGGAATGCATCCCTCCTCGTCTTGAAAGATTTGCAGCCTAGTAATTCGGAGAAAACAAATAGGCCTAGCTTGGGTATTCTTCAAAAAGATATACTGGGCTACCTATTTTCCCAAAGAACTGGTGCATGAGCATTTAGCTTTATTTATTTATTTACTTATTTATGTTTAGGGGACCATGAGCATGTACCTGGGCCGGATTCATGTGAGAGCCTCCCTTCTAGTTAATTATGGGCTTCTCTATTGGGCCTTCATCAGTGGGTTGCATGTTATCAACAAGTGCAAAATGTGTTCCGAGTTTCAAAGAAAAATGTGTTCCGTATGATAAATAGTATGCGCTACGTACGGTACGGGGCACTAAAGGATCGAACCGTGCAATGACTTCCAAAACATTGTGTTTGTCGTTCTAACAACACATTTCTTCAACCAACAGGCGAAATATACTACTGATTGTACATTGAAAACAACAGCAACAGCAACCAGGGCTGGGGGTGCAACAGAAGCAATAAGCAGGCCAGAAGAGTGAAGACACAGCTCTCTCTTCCAAACCAAACATCAGCCATCATTACAAAAGGGCTACCAAAAAAGAACAAGTGTATTCATCAAACTAAATAAAGATCCTACTACACCAAGTGTACGCATCTAACTAACTGGCTCAGTTAGACGTTACTATTTATTAAGCTGTGGAGATTGCCTGACAGCTTGAACCAGATGGCTGCCTGACGGGGGAAACTCCAGCCAGCAGGTCAAAGTCTGATACTTGCGACCCTCTCTCCTACTTTGGGCTACAGAGCATGGTGGCACATATCAGGGTATGGTGCATGCAGAGACGCATGGTACGCTGTGTACACACAGTTTTGCCTGATGAATGAAACCGCGCTGCCATCATGATCATTACCGTCGGTTATATCCTGGTTAATCAGATAATTCAGTCCGACAAACAAAGAGCGTGTACCAAGGCTACTTACCAGCCTCCAGTCAAAAATTCCTGAAGGCCCAGAGAAGCTGGGATCCTGCTCAAAGACCTTGCAGTGACTGTGATTGTATTCTGTGAAATAACACGTCCGGTACGTGCGAACGATCATCAATCTTTCGCCGTCGTCTAATCGAGCCAGGAACCACCTGCAACTGCCATGCCGCTTTTCTTTGAAAGGTTCTGGGATTAGGAAGGGTAGGGACACCAGGCGGCCTACAACATCATATCAAGTTGGAGTCAAATAAAAAAGGGCTCTTGGTTTAGTCAATCTTAAGAACAACATGTTATGAGCATGAATATTTTTCAGCAAATGTTAACAGTAATATAAGCAAGCCATCATGATATCATAGGAAAGTAACATACTGCTGTAACAGCCGTTTGTAGCGATGACTGGAGTAGGCCAGCAATACATCCAGCCATAGAAGGAGTCGACAGCGTAAATGAAGTCCTTGTGTTCAATGGCATCAGAGAACCATGGAGGATGTATGAGCCTGCGATGGACGTGCAGATTTATCCAATTACCGCAGTGACCTGTCAGATTGGCGAGACCGCGGTTGAAGAATGCAATTAGCCTGAAGTCTTTATAATTCGCAGATCTTGTGGGCACTTGACAGATTACAACCTTGAGCAAATCAAACTTGGTATCATGTTGGATACTGTAAGATTCCGAGTATTCTGGGCCACGGTGCCAAAGCAGTGCAGTGTTAATCGAAGGAAGGGGGATCAATCGCTGGGTGTAGACCTCCACGAGCATCCAGCTGCCGCGACCGTCGACGAGCACCATCTAAGACGTGTTCATGCCGACCCAGTACATACCGTTAATGTAGTTGAGGCTGACGGGGATCAAATCGCAGTCAAGGGGGTTGATGCTCGCCACCCTACGATCGTTATGCTGCGTGACACGCCATTTCTGAAGATCAGGCGGCATCAGCAAGCAAGGAGCTGACTTAAAAAGCTCCGACCTGAGGGCTTTGAGTAAACGGTCCAGCCCCGACGAGCACGCGGCGAGCGGCATGGTACTGAGATTGTCCACAGGCGAAACAATGAGCTTGATTACCTCTGTGGGGAGCGAATTCCAGCCACTCTTTCGGCGGACGCTGCTCGGTTCTGCCATTGTTAGTGCTTGGGTTTCGGACGAGGGGGGGGGAGGCGCCTTAGCGGGGATGGAAGATTGGACGAGATTACGTGCGGACAAAGATGGAGAAGCGAATATGTGCTGCGGGAAGTGGACAGGTGATGATGACTACATCACACCGCTTGACTTACGAGACACATACCAGCAGCGTAGGGTCATGTTGATGCCAGACAACTTGCTTGAGTGATCACAGTACTGGTACTCTCTACAATGCTATGCCCTAACTTGCTTGAGTAGAGTAGTAGAGTAGGACTCTGCTCTACTACTAGCACCGTAGGAGTAGTATATTCTAATCTAAAATAGTTACAAACTTCAATGCCCAAGCATGGAATGACTATGAACCGTGCTCAAAGACCGTGTCTACGTGGTGTTTGGACATGGGCGGCAACCTCAATGCCAACGGTGCTGCTCCCGTTGCACCGTATGTGTTTCTGTCCTTCCTGTTCGAAATCATGGTAGAATTCATGTTTCTACTCTGTATCCTACTACTATGATAGTCCACATGATTAGTTTCATCTCTGTTATAACCGTCATGATTTATTTTGTGCTTATTCGGATTAAATCTCGTAGTAACTTGCTCATATATTCAACTGGCGCAACGTCCCCTACAGCCACTCCCATTTCATGGACGGCCTGGTCGATGTTGGAATTTTGCTAGTAGGCCTTTATAAGGTGAGCTCTTCTACCACTTGTATGAGCATGAGAAGAGGAGACCTACACGCGTGCTCCTCCTCCTCGCTTGCCTCGCCACGCCACGCCTTGTCACGACACGCCGTGGGTTGCGGGATTGAGCCGAGCCGAGGACAGAGCTATACTCCCATGACCTACCCGGCCCGCATTATATAGTTTCTCACCACCGTTCCAGATCATTGCGCCGCCAAGAAAGTCTTCTCAATCCCTCCTTTTGGTGTGCACCGGGAGAAGGGACAGCAGGCCTCCAGAACCCCGCCTCTCGTGATCCTGTACGGGAGAGGGGCGATCAGGTTTTTGGGGAGCGCACTCGCGCAACTGCTGGCAGCGACGACTTCGCGAATGATGACTTCTTCCCCGACCTCGGCAACCTCATCCTCGACATGGGCGACAACGTCAACGCCGGCAACCAGTGAGATACAGGGTGTAGGAAGTGGTTTGGGAATTTGCATGCCTTTCCAACCAGTGAGATACTTCGTACAAAGTACGATAGAGAAATAACCACAGAGAAGGAAGCTAAAAGTAAACAATCAAACGACCATTTTTGCATTTGTTTTGCATTGAATCATTTCACAAGCTTGACTAGTGCTGTTTTTCTACTTTTACAAAAACCGCATCGTAATGTTAAAACGTGCATTTGCACGTACATAAGTAATAGTAGTACTCCCTCCATCTAGGTGTATAAGTCTTCCCTCCTTCTTGGTCACGGTGCACAACCGAAGATGACTTATTGACCTGGACGGAGGGAGTAGCACAGTCCGCAAGCATATATCGAGAGAGACGTGTAGTGCGATAGTATATAGTAAAGTTTGTGCTATATGCACGTACTTGCAAAATGTGTATGAATACACAAGGTTTCTGTCGGGGGTTGGGTGCGACATATGCCAATGGATGGCTTATCATGGTGGGGGCGAGTAGAACGTCGCCGGTGCCTGGAAACGGGATGAGGCATAGACACGAACGCCGGCGTACTTTACCCAGGTTCGGGGCTCTCCTAGGAGATAACACCCCTAATCCTGCTCTGCGGGGTCTCTGCATGATCACTAAGGCAAAGTGAGTACAAAGGTGCTCCTCGAGCTGTATCTGTGGACATGAGGAGGCTAGGCTAGCTCTCCCCCTTCTCTAAGGTCTGGTCTAGTTCTAATGAATTGGAACCCTTTGCATGGGTGCCCTGGGGGTTTATATAAGCCTCCCCCAGGGGTACAACGGTAAACTGTAGGGACGCAGGGCCCAATTGTCAGTCTCTTCGCCTGCGGGCCCTCCTGCCGACTGCTGGGGCCCGCCGATTGGTGGGCCCAGCCGACTGGCCGGGTACGGAGCCGACAGGCCGCACCCGCCACTGGCGGGGCCTGCCGGCTGCCGATTACTGTAGCCGTGCCTCTAATGACGCAGGCTTGGTCATGGGGTCGTGGCTACAGTCCTGCCGCCTGGCAGATGTTTACTGTAGCCACTCCCCGTCTCGTCTGGTTAATGGCGCGGGAAACCAATAGGAGGGGCAGGCCGACTCCCGGGGACCGGCTCCCTACTGGTCCGACTTGTGGCGCTCTTGCCATCTTCTGGACTCTCACTGACTGGTGGGGCCCGTCTTCCATGGATCGTACCGTCAGACCGTCGTGGGTACAGGACTCCGCCCACTGTTGTTTGCGTCAGGGATGGCATGGCAACAGTGCCGTGCCAGACGGGCATCTCCGCTAGTACAGCGCACTGTGCCCTGGCCATTCCCCGAAAAAGGGGAGAGAGTGGGTGAGGGAGTCCTAGATTAGGGGGTGTCCGGATGGCCGGACTGTATCTTCGGTCGGACTCCTGGACTATGAAGATACAAGATTGAAGACTTCGTCCCGTGTCCGGAAGGGACTTTCCTTGGCGTGGAAGGCAAGCTTGGCGATACGGATATGTAGATCTCCTACCATTGTAACCGACTCTGTGTAACCCTAGCCCTCTCCGGCGTCTATATAAACCGGAGAGTTTTAGTCCGTAGGACGAACAACAATCATACCATAGGCTAGCTTCTAGGGTTTAGCCTCTCTGGTCTCGTGGTAGATCTACTCTTGTACTACCCATATCATCAATATTAATCAAGCAGGACGTAGGGTTTTACCTCCATCAAGAGGGCCCGAACCTGGGTAAAACATCATGTCCCCTGCCTCCTGTTACCATCCGGCCTAGACGCACAGTTCGGGACCCCCTACCCGAGATCCGCCGGTTTTGACACTGACATTGGTGCTTTCATTGAGAGTTCCTCTGTGTCGTCACTTTTAGGCCCGATGGCTTGTCCGATCATCAACAGCGATGCGATCCAGGGTGAGACTTTTCTCCCCAGATAGATCTTCGTATTCGGCGGCTTTGCACTGCGGGCCAATTCGCTTGGTCATCTGGAGCAGATCGAAAGCTATGCCCCTGGCCATCAGGTCAGATTTGGAAGTTTGAACTACACGGCCGACATCCGCGGAGACTTGATCTTCGACGGATTCGAGCCACAGCCGAGCGTGCCGCACTATTACGATGGGCATGATTTAGCCCTGCCGCCGAACAGTGCCCTGGAGGCCGCACCTGTGTCCGCTCCGACCCCTAGCTCGGAGCCGATCACACCAACCGAGGATGGGTGGTTAGACACTGCCTCGGGGGCTGCAATCTCTACGGCGATCGAGCCGAACACCAGCCCTATTCTTTGCGAAGCTCGTGACTCCAAGGAGCAGGACTCCTCTCCAGACTCCGTGCCCTCCGCACCCCGACCGATCGAACCCGATTGGGTGCCGATCATGGATTTCACCACCGTGGACATCTTTCAGCACTCGCCCTTCGGCGATATTCTGAATTCACTAAAGTCTCTCTCTTTGTCAGGAGAGCCCTGGCCGGACTATGGTCGGCAAGGTTGGGATGCGGATGATGAAGAAATTCAAAGCCCACCCACCACCCACTTCGTAGCCACTGTCGATGATTTAACCGACATGCTCGACTTCGACTTCGAAGACATCGACGGTATGGACGCCGATGCAGGAGACGATCAAGAACCAGCACCTATAGGGCACTGGAAAGCCACCTCGTCGTATGATATATACATGGTGGACACCCCAAAAGAAGGCAATGGCGATGGAACAGCGGAGGATGACCCCTCCAAGAAGCAGCCTAAGCGCCGACGTCAGCGGCGCCGCTCTAAATCCTGCCAAAACAAAAACGGTGATTCTGGCACGGGGGATAATAACACCCCGGACAGTGCCGAAGACAACCACCTCCAGCAAGATTCAGCACAGGAGGATAGAGAAGCCATCCCTCATGAGAGAGCGGCAGACAGAGAAGACGAGGACGATAATTATATGCCTCCCTTCAAAGACGAGGCAAGCCTCGACGATGACGAATTTTTCGTGCCGGAGGATCCCGTCGAACAAGAGCGTTTCAAACGCAGGCTTATGGCCACGGCGAGCAGCCTCAAGAAAAAACAGCAACAGCTTAGAGCTGATCAAGATTTGCTAGCCGACAGATGGACTGAAGTCCTTGCGACCGAAGAGTATGAACTCGAACGCCCCTCCAAGAGCTACCCAAAGCGCAGGTTGCTACCCCAATTAGAGGAGGAAGCACTAAACCTACATCACCAACGCATGATGCGGCCGACCGGCCACCCCGTGGCCGCGAAAGAGAGGCCTCTCGGCCCTCCACTCAAGCCGCACCCCGGCACAGCTCAAAAACTACCAAGGCATGGGAAAATGCGCCAGACCTGTCAGATATAATGGAGGACAAGGCAAGGCAAACAAGATCGATCTACGGATCATGTGGGCGCCCCATGGCATGAGACGGTACTCGTCACGCCGGATACAGTAAATCCGGCCGGGCCGAACACAGTAGACAAAGCTCGTTTGAGCTGCGTCGTGATGTAGCCCAATATAGAGGCGCCGCACACCCACTATGCTTCACAGATGAAGTAATGGATCATCAAATCCCCGAGGGTTTCAAACCCGTGAACATTGAATCATACGATGGCACAACAGATCCTGCGGTATGGATCGAGGACTATCTCCTTCGTATCCACATGGCCCGCGGTGATGACCTACACGCCATCAAATACCTCCCACTCAAGCTTAAAGGACCAGCCCGACATTGGCTTAACAGCTTGCCAGCAGAATCAATTGGTTGTTGGGAGGACTTGGAAGCCGCATTCCTCGACAATTTCCAGGGCACTTATGTGCGACCACCAGACGCCGATGACCTAAGCCACATAATTTAGCAGCCAGAGGAATCGGCCAGACAATTCTGGACACGGTTCCTAACCAAGAAAAATCAAATCGTCGACTGTCTGGACGCAGAGGCCCTAGCAGCCTTCAAGCATAACATCCGCGACGAGTGGCTTGCATGGCACCTAGGACAGGAAAAGCCGAAATCTATGGTAGCCCTCACAACACTTATGACCCGCTTTTGCGTGGGAGAAGACAGCTGGCTAGCTCACAGCAATAACATGACCAAGAGCCTTGGTAATTCGGATACCAAGGACAGCAGTGGCAGGTCGCGTCGCAACAAGCAAAAGTGCCGCATTAATGGCGACAATGCCGAGGATACGACAGTTAATGCCGGATTCAAAGGCTCTAAACCCGGTCAGCGGAAAAAGCCATTCAAAAGAAATACTCTGGGCCCGTCCAGTTTGGACCGAATACTCGACCACTCATGCCATATACATGGCACCCCCGAAAAACCAGCCAATCACACCAACATGGATTGTTGGGTGTTCAAGCAGGCAGGCAAGTTAAATGCCGAAAGCAGAGACAAGGGGTTGCATAGCGATGACGAGGAGGAGCCCCGGCCACCGAACAACAGTGGACAGAAAGGTTTTCCCCCACAAGTGCGGACGGTGAACATGATATACGATACCCACGTCCCCAAGAGGGAGCGGAAGCGTGTGCTAAGGGACGTATATGCGATGGAGCCAGTCGCCCCAAAGTTCAACCCATGGTCTTCCTGCCCGATCACTTTTGATCGAAGGGACCACCCCACTAGCATCCGTCATGGCGGATTCGCCGCATTGGTTCTAGACCCAATTATTGACGGATTTCACCTCACTAGAGTCCTTATGGACGGCGGCAACAGCCTGAACCTGCTTTATCAGGATGCAGTGCGGAAAATGGGCATCGATCCCTCGAGGATTAAACCCACCAGAACGACCTTTAAAGGCGTCATACCAGGTGTAGAAGCCAACTATACAGGCTTAGTTACACTTGAAGTGGTCTTCGGATCTCTGGATAATTTCCGAAGCGAGGAGTTAATCTTCGACATAGTCCCATTCCGCAGTGGCTATCACGCACTGCTCGGGCGAACCGCATTTTCCAAGTTCAATGCGGTGCCGCACTACGCATACCTCAAGCTCAAGATGCCAAGCCCTCGAGGCGTCATCACGGTCAATGGAAACACCGAACGCTCTCTCCGAATGGAGGAGCATACGGTGGCTATCACAGCGGAAGTACAAAGTAGCCTCTCAAGGCAATTCTCTAGTCCAGCCATTAAACGTCTGGACACCGTCAAGCACGCCCGGAGTAACCTACAACAAGACCGCCTGGCACGTTCCGAGCAAGCGTAGCAATGCAGCCCCAACCCCAGCCCTCGCGAACTTGTGAAACCAGTGTCGCGCATACATAACTACGCTCTAGAAATACCATGGGCACAGGGGGAGGGGCACCATCACGGCACGCCCGAAACGCGGCTTAAACCGCACTAGGGGCTGCCGATTTCTTAAATTTTCTCTTATTTTCAGGACTCCATTCTTCGGAAGGCTTGTCCGGCAGTACAATTGCTGCACAAACGATACAACCAGGGAAGCAGAAAGCTACGCCGCACTACGGAACTCTAAGGTGGTCTATATAACGAGCAGTATACCTGTTTCGCATAACATTCCGCAGCTCGCCCCTGGAAAGGACATATTTGATAGTCCCATCTTTTGCTTATCGCACTATTTGTATCGTCCTGCTTTGATCGCAACCTTTTTAAATAAACAATGCATAGCTTCCGTCTACTATTGCATTACCTCTTTTTTACGAATATATGTTCATTAATGACATGTTGCACCCGTACACTTTGGTACGGCCAATACGCCAGGGGCTTAAGTACCCCACAACATGGCGTGAGAAGTCCGAACACTTTCACAAGTGCGGCACCCCGAACTTATAGCATTATATGCGTCGGCTCCGAATCATGTCTTGGGTCAATAGTTGGGTTTGCCCAGCTCCTATGTTTTGGTACCTTACGTTCTGTTATATCTGCTAAGGTAGCACTAGGAGAACTACTGCGATTGTGCCCCAGTTGAGCTGGGCTAAGCACTTTAGTAGAGAAAGCTAAAACTGACCGTCATGATGAGGCGAGAGCTGGTCGCTGTTCGAGAGGTTTTCGAGTCCCTAAAGACTTATGCCGCTTAGAGCAAGGAGTCGGCTTTGTCCGGCCTAGGCGTGGATAGCGCCCCGAACTCGGTCTTCCGAACACTAGGGGCTTCGCCAAAATTTAAAATTATAGAATTCTATAGCTAAGTGAGAGTGTTCAGGCATTATAGTCCGATTGCCTTGTTCGTTGTGTTGAGCGCGTCCCTCGAAGGACCCAAGAATGGGAAAAAGAGCGCTCATGTTTATCCCGAACACCCCAGCACTCGTGCCATGGGGGCAGAAGCCGATGACTCGCCATCTCTCAAATTTGATAAACGGCCGCACAGAAGGTAATATTTTAAATTCAAAAAGCATTGCTTAGCGCAAATGAACAAGTTTTCAGCGCACAGGACAAAACGAGCGAGTTCACTGAAAAATTACATTCATGGAACATTCATCCGCCACAAGGCGGGCACCCTTCAGAACGCCCTCATAATACATCTCAGGCTTGCGATGCTCCTTGCCCGACGGTGGCCCGTCCTTCACAAGCTTCTCAGCATCCAGCTTGCCCCAGTGCACCTTCGCACGGGCAAGCGCCCTACGAGCACCCTCGATGCATACGGACCGCTTGATGACTTCGAGCCTTGGACAGGCCTCCACCAGCCGCCTCACCAGCCCGAAGTAGCTCCCAGGCATGGCATCTCCAGGTCACAGCCAGACTATGAGGCCCTTCATGGCCTGTTCGGCCACCTTATGGAGCTCGACCAGCTGTTTCAGCTGGTCGCTTAAGGGCACCAGGTGTTCGGCCTCAGCATACTGAGACCAGAACACCTTCTCCGTCGAGCTTCCCTCCTCGGCTCGATAGAAGGCGGCGGCATCCAAAACACTATGGGGCAAGTCTGCAAATGCTCCTGGAGAGCTCTGGATTCGGGTAAGTGACAAGTAATTCACTTTTACGTGCTTGCTTTGCATAAAGAATGCCTTACCCGCCGCTATCTTTTTTATTGCCTCAACCTCCTGGAGGGCCTTCTGGGCTTCGGCCTTGGCAGACTTGGCATCTTCAATGGCCGCCGCGAGCTCAGACTCTCGCGTCTTCGAGTCAAGCTCCAAACTCTCATGTTTTTTCATGAGAGCCTGGAGCTCTTGCCGCACCTCGCCAACCTGCGTCTCATGCTTCTCCCGCTCGATGCGCTCCGTGGCCGCCCTCTTTTCGGCCTCGGACAGCGCTTGCTTAAGGGTCGCCACCTCAGTTGTGGCCCCTACAATAGCCGTGTTAATCCTGTCACTTTTTGTAATTGCACCTTTCACATATTTCAATAAGGTATTTCTTACCTTCCTTCTCCTCGAGCTGCTGCTTGGCTAGGCCGAGCTCTTTCTCGGACCGCTCGAGGTTCTGCTTCAGCGTATCCACCTCCGCAGTCAGTGCGGCGGAGGCCAGCAGCGAAGCCTGCATACGCATATTGACTTGATCATGTTAGACTCCTGCGAATGTTATTAGATCCTCTATTCGGCTTTTCTTTCCGAACGCCGAACAGAGCATCGGGGGCTACTGTCTATGCGGCAATATTTTTACATATTCTTTACTTACCTCAAAGCCTGTTAGAAGGCTGGCACAGGCTTCAGTTAGTCCGCTCTTGGCGGACTGAACCTTCTGGATCACCGCACTCATAATAGTGCGGTGCTCCTCGTCGATGGAGGCGCCGTTAAGCATCTCCAGCAAACTGTCTGGTGCCTCCGGTTGGACGGAGGTCACCGGCTTAGTAGGCTTGCTCCTCTTGGAAGGAGGCTGCCTACCGGAGTCCGGAACCATTGAAGGTTCCGGCGTAGTGTCCGGCTCAAGGCCGGACTTGGAGCCCTTGGGGGTTCTATCCCCTTTACGCCTGGAGTCCGGGAGGTTGCCTTGCGGCGCCTCCAGGACCACCTCCTCCTTGCTTGGAACCTGTTGGGACGCCACCTCAGCGCCGTCCGTAGGGTGGGGGGAGGAAGCCGTCGGAAGCGAATTCACATCCGACGAATCCAGGGAGCCGCTCGACAACTCGTTGAGCCCGGCCTTGGGCGGACTGCACAATCATGTTCGACGTAAGGAAAAACTGTGCAATGGGGGAATACTATGAATCACTCTGGTATCCGGATACTTACGATCTCGCCAGGGGCTTGGCCCTGTGCGGCCACTCCTCTTCGCCGTCGTCGGCGTTGGTGGAGTAGTCCGGAGGAGGGGTCTTCCCCCTCTTGGACCCTTCGGCCTCCCCGGTTGGGGCGGCCTTCCTTTTCTTCCCTCCCCCCGCTGGAGGGAGAGAGGTCTCTTCTTCCTCCTCCTCATCTTCATGGGAGGAGTGCGCCTTGGAGTCGTCGGATGATGAATCCGACACCTCCTGGCGCCGGGCACTCTTTCGAGTCCCCGTGGCCTTCTTCTTGGCCTTCTTCTCCGGCACCACGTAGGGTGCCGGAACCAGCAGCTTCGCCAAGCGAGCGTCCGCTGGGCCTTCGGGCAAAGGAGTCGGACAATTGATCTGTCCGGACGTCTCCTGCCAATCCTGTCAAAGGTAAGGGCGCTTAGATCCCACATGGAGTCAAACTATGAAAAACTAATACCCTGTAAAAGGTAAAAACAGCTTACCGCACGAGCGCGACGCTGCGCGCTGAATCCGCGATCCTCGGTAGCGGATGTGGGGGCCTCGGCACCCTTGAAAAACACCTTCCAGGCATCTTTGTACGTCGCGTCGAAGAGCCTGCTGTAACGCCCTCGATGCGGCTATATCTCCTATGTGTCGAAGCACGACTTAGAGGCATAACCGCATTGAAAGCAATGTCGCAAGTAAGGTAATCTTCACAACAACCCATGTAAATAGATAATAAGGGGAAAGGTACAATAGTTGGCTTACACTCGCCACGTCACACAAAGTACATAAATAGCATTACAATCATCCAACCACTCTTGGTCCAACTACGGTACCAAAATAAAAGATCAACCCCAACAAGCGACATGGTCCCGATCGCCCCAACTGGGCACCACTACTGATCATCAGGGAAAGACACATAGTAACGGTGTGAGTCTTCGTCGAACTCCCACTTGAGCTCAAGCGCATCATCTGGAACGGAGTCATCGGGCCCTGCATCTGGTTTAGAAGTAATCTGTGAGCCACAGGGACTTAGCAATCTCGCACCCTTGCGATCAAGACTATTTAAGCTTATAGGTAAGGCAAGGTAATATGTGGAGCTACAGCAAGCGACTAGCATATATGGTGGCTAACCTGTTCGCAAAAGAGAGCGAGAAGAGAAGGCAAAGCATGAACGAAGAACTAAAGAGACAACCTACGGCAAACATTACTCCAACACCGTGTTCACTTCCCGGACTCCGCCGAGAAGAGACCATCACGGTTACACACTCAGTTGATTCATTTTATTTAAGTTAAGGTTCAAGTTATCTACAATCGGACATTAACAAATTCCCATCTACCCATAACCGCGGGCACGGCTTTCAAAAGTTCAAATCCCTGCAGGGGAGTCCCAACTTAGCCCATGACAAGCTCTCACGGTCAACGAAGGATATACCTTCTCCCGAGACATTCCGATCAGACTCGGCATCTCGGTTCTACAAGACAACTTCGACAAAGACAAAACAAGTCCAGCAACACCGCCCGAATATGCCGACAAATCCCGATAGGAGCTGCACATATCTCGTTCTCAGGGCACACTCAGATAGGTTAAGCTACGAGTAAAACCAACCCTCGAGTTTCCCCGAGGTGGCCCCGCAGGCTGCTCAGTTCGGACCAACACTCAGAGGAGCACTGGCCCAGGGGGGGTTTAAATAAGATGACCCTTGGGCTCCGGAAACCCAAGGGAAAAAGAGGCTAGGTGGCAAATGGTAAAACCAAGGTTGGGCATTGCTGGAGAAGTTTTATTCAAGGCGAACTGTCAAGGGGTTCCCATTATCACCCAACCGCGTAAGGAATGCAAAATCCGGGAACATAACACCGATATGACGGAAACTAGGGCGGCAAGAGTGGAACAAAACACTAGGAAAAAGGCCGAGCCTTCCACCCTTTACCAAGTATATAGATGCATTAAGAGAACAAGATAATATAATGATATCCCAACAATAAACAATGTTCCAACAAGGAATGGTCTCCAATCTTCACCTGCAACTAGCAACGCTATAAGAGGGGCTGAGCAAAGCGGTAACATAGCCAATCAATGGTTTGCTAGGTAATGGTGGTTAGAGGTTTGACATGACAATTTGGGAGGCATGATAAGCAAGTGGTAGGCATCGTAGCATAGTCATAGCAAAAGAGCGAGCATCTAGCAAAGCAACGATAGAAGTGATTTCGAGGGTATGATCATCTTGCCTGCAAAGTTGTCAGAGTTGACTGGATCCTCGAAAGCAAACTCAACGGGCTCCTCGTTAGCGAACTCGTCTCCCGGCTCTACCCAAACAATACAAACAAGCAAAAGGAACACAATCCACCATGTGCAGGGCTCAAACAACAAGATGCAAACATGGTATGCTATGCGGGATGCGATATGTGATGCATATGCAAGATTTGACAAGGAATGATTGAACCTGGCCTCAACATGGGAATCCAAGAGTGCCACTGGAAAGGTGAGGTGATTTCAGTTGAAATCGATATAAAGATCACCGAAATCGGATGCACGGTTTGGAAATGGCAAGCAAAACAAATATGGCACCGGTCTGCGATAAACATCAAGTAGCCATCTAAATGCATCAAGTTAAACATGCTACAGCACTCAAACATGACAACAAAATACATGGCAGGGATACACTCATAATACTTGACAAAATATTAACACTGAGCTACGGCCAATTCATCTATTAACAGGTTCAAACAAGCATGGCAAAAGTGCAAATGATAAACAGGTTTCAGACTTAGTGAAATTAACACAAGCCTGGAATTTTAGATCAGGTAGCACACTTTGGAGCATGAAAACTATATTCTACAAGATCTTAACATGGCAAAGCAAGGCATGTCATGGAGCTACTCAAAGATCTTAACAAAAGTCCCTTAGTGACCTTGAGCCAAAAGGGATCACAAAATACAATTGCAAGCATGTGAACATGGCAAAAACATAATCAGATCTCACACTTAGAGAAAAACTGGAACATGCCAATCTATTAACGAGTAGGCATGTTTACGAGCTCGATGCACTCACTACAGAGCAAGGCATGACAAACTAAGCATACACCCATCAAGAATACACATTATAAGATCTAGACATGGCAAGAACAACAACATAGCATGCACGGATCAACAACAACATCCTCGGCAAAATTGCTAACAAGTAAACAATCTGCCAGGAATCACGAAATAGTAAAAGTAGAGCTCGATTGACTCAAGCTAGGGTCCTCCATAAATGCAAAAAAAGACATGGATGGATAGAGCACCACAATATTAACAAATAATCCTTACTGATCATCCTCAAAGAGGCACGGGTCACTAGGAAACAACATGAACATATGGCATATTGATAAAAATAGATCAAGGACTTAGTGAAATTCTAAGTCCGTGAAATCAGCATTAACGAATGCACTACTTTGCAAGCTTGTGCTAGTCACCACACATGTCCCAAAAATACATGGATAGCACCTCTGTAAAGATGGCAAAGCATATAACAAAACTCATGTAGAGCTCAGGGGCATATCATGCACACATTAATCATGGCAAAAATGACAAATAGCTATTTGGTGCAGCAGATCTGACAATTAACTCAAATAGCTCTCGTCCAACAGCATTTCGGGCATCAAGATGAGCTCAAATGAAAATGATGCAATGAGATGAAATTATGTACTCTCCGATACGAACATTTTGATATGCTACACGCCCAAAACAGAGCTACGGATGCAAAGTTACGACATGATGAAATATGCTAAAAAATACTGAAAACGGGGGCAAAAGTCAACCCTAGGGTTCCTCAGATCTGGATCCGGGGCACGTTTCCCGAGGTTTGCCGAGATCCCGCCGGAACAGTGGATGCGGTGGCCAGACTTGCCGGATCTCGTCGGGAAGAAGAGGCCGGGGCGGCTCGCCGGAGCTTGACCGGCCGGCGAGGCGACGACGATGCGGCGGTGGAGGGCGGCGCTCGGCGGGGCGGCGACCACCGGCGACGGGGTGGTGAAGGGCAGCGTGGCGAGCTGGGCGGCCGCGGCGGAGGTCGGCGCCGACTACGAGGCGCGTCGCGGCGGAGGTGGCCGGCGGCTTTGACGGCGGAGCCGGGCGGTGAGAGGAGGCGGGCGGCGGCCGGCTCGGGCCCGGGAGGGCCTCCCGTGGGCTTGCCGGGCCGGAGGAGAGAGGAGATGGCGGCGGTGATGTGGCGCTCTCCTATTGGTCCGGGGCGGCGGCGGCGAGACGTCCGGCGCAGCACGAGGAGATTTTTCTAGGGTTTGGAAGAGGAGATCCGGGATTTCGGAGGAGGGGCTATTTATAGGCATAGGAGGAGCTACGAGAGTCCAAATGAGGTGCGGTTTTCGGCCACGCGATCGTGATCGAACACTCTAGATGATGGAGAGGTTTTTGGTGGGTTTTGGGCCAAATTGAAGGGGTGTTGGGCTGCAACACACACGAGGCCTTCTCGGTCCCTCGGTTAACCGTTGGAGTATCAAACGATGTCCAAATGGTACGAAACTTGACAGGCGGTCTACCGGTAGTAAACCAAGGTCGCTTGGCAAGTCTCGGTCCAATCCGGAAATGTTTAACCCCCACACACGAAAAGAAGGTAGGAAGGACCACCGGAGTAGATAGGAGCACCGGAATGCAAAACGGACAATGGGGAAAATGCTCGGATGCATGAGACAGACACGTATGCAAATGCAAAGCACATGATGACATGATATGAGATGCATGACAATGACAACAACACACGGAGACAAAAAACCCGAACCCGAGGAAATAAAATAACTTAGCGCCGGAAACGGCAAGAGTTGGAGTACATATTAGGTAAATTACATCCGGGGTGTTACACCTGCTCAGAGTTCGGTGCTGCGCCGAGTCGAATTCCCATAGGTTGAAATCCCGTTGTTGACATGGGAGGATCCGGCGGATGAGCATAACCTGGACTACATTGACAAGTTTGAGCTTCTTGTCCAGCAGGGTTTGGACGCATGTGTGGAGTCCGGTCAGCTCTCCTTCTTTACCCCACGACAGGCCCATCTCTTTCCAGGAGGTGAGCCATGTAGGGGGTTCGGATTGGAACTCGGGGGCTGCGACCCATTCAAGGTCACGCGGCTCGATGATGTAAAACCACCCCGACTGCCACCCCTTTAGGGACTCCACGAAGGAGCCCTCAAACCATAGGACGTTGGGCATCTTGCCCACCATGGCGCCTCCGCACTCCGCTTGGGTGCCACGCACTACCTTTGGCTTGACATTGAAAGTCTTGAGCCATAGGCCGAAATGGGGGCGGATGTGGAAGAAAGCCTCGCACACGACGATAAACGCCGAGATGTTGAGGACAAAGTTCGGGGCCAGATCGTGGAAATCCAGGCCATAGTAGAATATGAGCCCCCGGACAAATGGGTGGAGAGGGAAGCCCAGTCCGCGGAGGAAATGGGGGAGGAACACCACCCTCTCATGGGGCCTAGGGGTGGGGATGAGCTGCCCCTCTTCGGGAAGCCGGTGCGCAATGTCGTTAGACAAGTATCCGGCCTTCCTCAGTCTTTTGATGTGTCCCTCCATGACGGAGGAGACCATCCACTTGCCTCCCGCTCCGGACATGGCTGGAGAAGGTTGAGGTGGGGTGTGCGGACTTGGGCGCTGGAGCTCGAGTGCGCGGAAATGGATAGGCAAAGGAGGAAGAAGGCGTGGATGAAAAGGTGGATCCTTATCCCCTGATATGGGCGGACGCGACTATGCGCCCCCACAAGCCTGGTAAAACTCGCTTATCTCCCAAGCACCGTAGTCAATGGCGCAGATGGGTTACCCACGCCCGTATTGATGAGAATCCTAGAATAAGGGGATACGATCTCTACTTTAACAAGACGTGCCAAGGAAACCGCCTCGCTAAACGCGCTGAGGTAGAACAATAAAATGATTCAAATAAAGACTTGGCCGTGGTGTGATGTCACACTACGGAATACGTCAGTAGATTAGATTTGTGTAAATATTATTCTCTCTATGGCAATATGTGGAAACTTATTTTGAAGATCCGGACACTACCTTTGTGTTCGAAATCTTCTATGAAGTACTTGGAGGAGGAACCCGCCTTGCAATGCCTAAGACAATCTGCGCGCCGGACTCGTCGTCATTGAAGCCTGGTTCAGGGGCTACTGAGGGAGTCCTAGATTAGGGGGTGTCCGGATGGCCGGACTATATCTTCGGCCGGACTCCTGGACTATGAAGATCAAGATTGAAGACTTTGTTCCGTGTCCGGAAGGGACTTTCCTTGGCGTGGAAGGCAAGCTTGGCAATACGGATATGTAGATCTCCTACCATTGTAACCGACTCTGTGTAACCCTAGCCCTCTCCGGTGTCTATATAAACCAGAGAGTTTTAGTCCGTAGGACGAACAACAATCATACCATAGGCGAGCTTCTAGGGTTTAGCCTCTCTGATCTCGTGGTAGATCTACTCTTGTACTACCCATATCATCAATATTAATCAAGCAGGACGTAGGGTTTTACCTCCATCAAGAGGGCCCGAACCTGGGTAAAACATCGTGTCCCCTGCCTCCTGTTACCATCCGGCCTAGATGCACAGTTCGGGACCCCCTACCCGAGATCCGCCGGTTTTCACACTGATAGTGGGCTTCACCATCACCACTCCCTGTCCCATCCCCCCTGATGAGGGCATGGGCTTTGCTGGTTTCGGGGGCCGACTTCCCGTGGTCGGTGACTCAGGAAGCCGCCAGTCAGAGTCGGCCGGTCTCGATCTCATCCGTAGGACTCGGACGCTTATGGGCAGCCGGCCGTTCCTTCAGCCGCCCTCCTGAAGTCGGCTCTCCGTCCGTGTCTTGAGGGGCGCAGTCAGCCCCGATGTCTTGAAAGGCTATGGGCCTCGAGTTAGCCTACCCGTGGCCCATTACTCCGACAGTAGTCCCCGAAGCTGATGAGGCGCCGCGGATAATCAGCCGAGGAGCCTCAGTAGCTTCATTCTCCGAGTATTTGGGGTGGAGACTCTGCTTGACTCTGCCGGGCCGGCTGGTAGGAGTCGGAGTCGCCTGACTTTGACTCGTCCAAAAATGCTTTCGAAACCCCTAGCGGGAACTCAGTAGCGTATGAGCTAAGCTTCCTGACCGCCACCCACTCCGTGCCCACCACGTGGCAACCAGTGGCCGGGCTAGCCTGCCTACCCATCCGCGAGATGGGACATGTCTGCAGGCGGGGCCCGCCACTACCATGCCTCGGCACACGAGCGGATCTGCCGCGGCCGTGGGGGCGGTTGAGGTTCCCACGGAGTTAGCACACGCAGTAACATTGCGCGATAAACGTGGGGGCGTGGGGTAGTGGGCGCAGTAAATCCCACAACCGCCCCTCGGCTTCGTAGCCCACTGGGCTATAAGTAGGGGGAGGAGGGGAAACGGCGGAGCATGCGCGTCCCACATCCCCACTGCTTCTTCTCCTTCTTCTCCCTCTCCGCTCCTCGAGCCTTGTGGAACGTTGCGGCGGTCCACTCACGATGAGCTCTTCCTCCGCCGTCACGCCCCCCGACGGCGTACTCCGGCACCTGGGATGGTTCGGAGGTCCACGAGGATCACATCGACTTCCTCCACAAGACGCGTCGACTGCCCGGCGAGGACCTCGTGAGGGCCCGCCTCGCGCAGAGGGGAGAGATCTCTCCGGCGCCGTAGGAGGGCGAGCGGGTCGTCTTCCGCTCGCACTGCCTGCGCAGCCTGGGCCTGCCGGCGAGCAACTTCTTCCGCTCCTTCCTTGAGTTCTACGGACTCCAGCCGCACCACCTCACCCTCAACACGGTGGTGCTGCTATCCGCCTTCGTCACCCTGTGCGAGGGCTTCATCGGCGTTCTCCCCACCATGGAGCTTTGGGGGGAGTTCTTATTCTCCAAGCTCAGCACCCAGGCCGCGGGCGTGCCGGCTCAGTGCGGCGCGTTCATCACCGTGCGGAGGTCGGGGGCCGACAACCCGTTTCCCTCCATCAGGCTAATCAAAACAGTGAAGATGTGGCATCGGTCGTACTTCTACGTGAAGAACGTCTCCACGGAGGGCGACTGGATCAACCTGCCGGCATACGTAGCTGGCCCGCCGGCTAGGAGGCAGCCCAACTGGTCGCACTGGGCTCGGACATTGACGCCTGCGGGAGCCGGAGCCGTTGCGCGGCTTCGAGTACTGGCGCAGCCGGAGGGCCTGACCGGGCCGGACTTGCTGGCCACCTTCGTGGCGCGCCGAGTGCTGCCCCTCCAAAGTCGCCCCACATGATCTGCCAGATGAGCGGGCACCGAGACCTGAGCCGAATGTGCACCAAGGAGATGCCTCACGAGGAGGTAGCCTACATGGTGAAGTACCTTGCGAGCTGCGACCTCAACGAAGAGTGGCAGTTCAGCAAGGAGCCGTATTCGCGTGCTACCCCTCCGCCTCTGGTGAGTCATTTCCCTTCTCTCTTTTTATTCAATTCTCCTGACTTCTTTGCTGTCGAGTCCGTCTTGCTTGTTCTGACCAGTCGGCTCTGGTCAGAACCCCCTCCTCCAGCCAGCAGCCGACACCATGGGGCCGGACCGCGAGTTCCTCTCCGACCGAGCGGAGAGCGATGTGGACGACCCCAACTTGGGGGCGGTGGCCCTGGAGGATGACGCCAAGGGGGAGGCGGCATGTCAGGCGGCCCGAGACTTGGGGCCAGTCTTGAGGACTGGCCTGATCATGACGAGGAGGTTGTCCCACGCCACCAGCCAGGAGCCGGCCAGCCGGGCGCGGGCTCGTCAGCCCCGCGGACGCTCAAGGCGGCGGCAAGAAGCGCAGGGCCGAGACGAGCCTGTTTGGCAGCCGGCCGAAGAAGCCCAAGGGCTCAGCCGCGGCGACCAAGCGGGACGAGGCGGCCACAAAGGCCAACCGCTTCCGCAAGGTGGTGAAGACGCCGCAGCTTATTTCAGCATAAGTACCACCTCCCTTCGTACCTTCACATTTCTTTATTGAGTCTGTCTGAAATTTCTTTACTTTGTTTCCCGGCTTTAGGGCCCCCCCTCTCTCTTGAGAAGTCAGCCGCCGGCTCCGTCGTGAAGTCGGCGGAGACCTCCTCCACCACTCGGCGGATTGATCCCGCCGCCGACCTCCGGGAGGCGATGGAGCGGAACGCGCGGGAGGCACGTGAGGAGTGGGAAGCCGCCCGCCTGAAGAAGGCGGAAGCCGACAAGGCGGAGGCCGCCGCTTTGAAGAAGCTGGCGGAAGCCGAGGCCGCCGATGCAGAGATGAAGCGTGCAGAGGAAGCCGCACGCCGCCAGTCGGCGGTGTTTGTCGTCCCCTTGAACTCCGCACCACCGCCACCGGAGTTCTCGGCGCAGACTGGGGAAGTTGGTGACGAGAACAGGTTCATGGAGAGGGACGCCGACGTCACCACCACGCCGGAAGTCATTGTGCCACCACCGCCACCCTCCAGAGGCGTGCCAGGCGGACAACCGGCGGACCCGCCAGTGCCGCCAACCGGAAGCGCGGCGGCGACGGGCCTGGCCCTCGAGGTTAGTACGCCGACGCGCCGCCGCCTCGCGAAGGCGGCCTCAGCGCCGCGTCCTCTGGAGACCGGCGCTGCGAGCTCCTCGATCCCGGACACCAAGGTGTCGAGCGCCGCGCCCACCGGGTGGGTGCAGGGAGGCGGGATGGGCCCGTTGAACCGGGCGCTCTTGGACGTCCAAGCCAAGCTCCGGGACGAGGGCGACGCCATCAAGGAGTGCACCAAGGCATACCCGGCGTCATGAACGGCCATCCGGGTACGCATCCTTCCTTTTGCTTTGCTTCCTTGTTTTTTCTTTGTGGGGGCGCGCCAGCGCACCCACTGGGTGTAGTCCCCGAGTTTCAGGCCGGCTGCTAAGCAGGCGGCTCGGAACTCTGCTCAGTGAGTTCCAAGTACCAACACTTTTTCTAAAATTTGATGCAGGATTACCACAATCTTCGCGTGACCTCCTTCAATGCCAACGTTGAGTTGCTGGCCAAGCGGACCGCCGACTTGTCGGACAGCCGGGGTAAGTCTTCTTCTTTCTCTACAGGGGCGTGCTAGCGCACCCACGGGTTGTAGTCCCCGAGATTCGGGCCGACTGCTTAGCAGTCGGGCCGGATCTCCCCGGCGACCTTTCTTCTTTGCTGACGACTGACATCCCTCCCCCTCCTTTTTCAGAGGCCAACGCCGCCCTTCAGCAGCAGCTGGGCGAAGTCAAAACCGTGCTGCGCGTCAGAGAGGAGGAGTGCGGCCGGCTGACGGAGGAGCGCGACCGGCTGGCTACGCAGCTGGCGGAGCAGAAGGAGCTGCTCCAGAGGGCCCAGAAGGAGGCGGAGGACAAGGAGACCGCCCTTCTCGCTAAATTTGCATCCGAGCGCTCCTCCTGGACTGACAAGGAGGCGACGCTGGTCTCCGGCTTCCAAGCAATCGAAGATCTTGTCGATGGTGAGCTTCCACTTGTTTCCTTTTCTGGGCTGCCGACTGCTAGTCGAGTCGGCCTTAAATTTTAACTTTGTTTCTTCGTTCTTCTTCCTTAGCAGACTTCTTCCCCGACCATTCTGATGCTGCCAATCAAGCCATCGAGGCTGACCATGAAGCACGGAGGGTGGACCACGCACAGGTCACCGCCAACGCCCCCCGAACTCTTAACGAGCAGATTCTAAGCATCGAGGACCATCTTCGGCCTGCCCACCGGATGCTGCGCCGGCTTCAACGTGTCGGCGCCCAGGCGATTGCCGCCCTGTGGCCGAACATGCAGGCGCCACGCACCCCCAGTTGGACTGCCGACTGGTTGGAGGTGGCAGCCGGCTGTCTTGAGGCCTGGAAGGGTTCTTCAGCCTGGGCTGGATCCCGCCGGGCTTTAGAATTTGCCAAGGCGTGGTATCCTGGTCTGAGTTTAGCCCAGTTAGCCACGTTCTGGCTGGAAGCTCAGGCGGAGCTGGCAACGGTGGAGGACGATCTTGTCAAGTGCGCCGCGTCGATCACTGAGTACACTAATACCAGCATCTTCGTCCCAGAGTGGGTTGAGAACGGCGAGGAGGCGCCGCTGGAGTGGTTCGGGCTGAACCCGGACGACGGCGAGGACTCGGCGGAGGTGATCGACTCCAGTGGTGAAGAGGAAGGCGAGGAGGAGGAAGGAGACGAGGAGGAGGCGCCAGAGGTCGAGGCAGATAGCTAGCCCCAGCCCGACTGCGCCTCTAGGAATGAGCCGCGCCCAACTGAGCCAGCTGTCACCAAAGGTGATCAGGCGGAGACCAACCAGCCGATTGCCTCGGCAACTGGCACCGCCGACCCCTCCGGTCCTCCGAGTCCGTCTGTGGCTTCCTAGGCTGCCACTTTATCTTTGTTTTACCTGCTTAGTAGTCTCGATGAACTTGTTATTTTGCACAATTCCACCCACTGGGTGTATCTTGAACTCCTATTTGATGATTCGGCCAAGGGCCTTTTTATGTAAATATTTATCCGTATTCTATCTCTTCTTGCTTTTTGCTCTTTGACTTTTTCCTTTGCCACCTTCCCTTAGTTGCTGTTTTGCTAGTCGGACAGCCGCTCTGCGGACTACCATTAGATCAAATACTTGGCCTCTTTGGGAAGGCAAGTACTTAGCCTTTTAGAGTTTATAGCAAGTTAATTTAGGAAACGGCAAGCCGGCTGCTAAAGAGTCGGTTGTAAAGGATTGAAAATCGTCCTTAAGCTATGAGCGAGCTTTGAGTACTTAGCCATTTTTCATATGGGCACCCATTCTACCTTACTCCTGTTCGCCGAACAGTCGCTCTGTGATCTGCGGCTTCTAACAGGAGACGGCTTAAGTGCCACACATTACTTGTCCGGCTGCAGGAAGTCGTTTCATAGCTCAAGTCGGCGAGTCCCCGAGCCGACTAGTCAAACCCGGTGCCAAGTGGCATAACGAAGAATAACATATTCATAGGCATAACTCTTTATCATATAGATAAGAGAAGGCAGTCCCCGAGATCTTCTCGAGGGGACCGAAGTCTTCGTACTTTAATACAAAAGGTAGCATGATACATACTGCATTAACTCTAAAATCTTCGGAGGAGATTTGCATTCCATGGCCGCTCCATCTCTTTGACGGAGTCGTCCCTTTTGCGCGCTCGGGGCTTCTGAGCGTCGATCAGGTAGTAGGAGTCGTTGCCCAACACCTTGCTAATGATGAAGGGGCCTTCCCAAGGTGCTGAGAGCTTATGCTGGCCAGCTGTTCGCCGAATCAGCCGAAGCACAAGGTCTCCTTCTTGGAAAGATCACGGCTTGACCTTTCGATTGTAGTATCGCGTAGGCTCTGCTAGTAGATGCTGGACCAGTTGAGTGCCAATAGCCGGCCCTCTTCCAGCAGATCGACGCCGTCTTGACGTGCTTCCTCTGTGTAACACCCCGGATATAACTTACCCAATTTGTACTCCAACTCTTGCCGTTTCCGGCTTTAAGTTATTTTATTTTCTCGGGTTCGGGTCTTTGTCTCCGTGTGTTGTTATCGTTGTCATGCATCTCAGATCATGTCATCATATGCATTGCATTTGCATACGTGTTCATCTCATGCATTCGAGCATTTTCCCCGTTGTCCGTTTTGCATTCCGGCGCTTCGTTCTCCTCCGGTGGTCATTTCTACCTTTCTTTCGTGTCTGGGGATTAAACATTTCCGGATTAGACCGAGACTTGCCAAGCGGCCTTGGTTTACTACCGGTAGACCGCCTGTCAAGTTTCATATCATTTGGACTTCGTTTGATACTCCAACGGTTAATCGAGGGACCGAAAAGGCCTCGTGTGTGTTGCAGCCCAACACCCCTCCATTTTGGCCCAAAACCCACCAAAACCCTCTCCATCATCTAGAGCATTCGATCACGATCGCGTGGCCGAAAACCGCACCTCATTTGGACTCTCCTAGCTCCCTCTATGCCTATATATACCTCCCCCATTCCAAATCCGGATCTCCCCCATCCAAACCCTAAAAAAATCCGTCTCCGCCGCCATCGGACATGTCCGGACGGAGCCGGACGCGTCCGCCCGCCGCCGCCGACCTACCAGCAGCTGCCACGTGTCCCCGAGGGGACCGCTTCGCCGCCCGCAGCCGCCGGCCCGCGAGGGCCCGAGGCCGGCCCTCTCCTCCGTCCCGACCGGGCCCGAGCCCCCCCTCGCCCGCGTCGCGTCTTCTCTGCGGCCGAGCCGTCTCACCCGGCCAGCGCCGCCGCCCGCCATTGCCGGCCACCGCCGGATCCACTACTCCGGCGCCCGACGCCGTCCGAGCCCGCCGCGCCCCGGCGCCCCTTCCATCTCCAGCGAGCTCCTTCCCCAACGACTCCGGCGAGCTACAGTACCCCGGCGAACCTCGTAATCCGTGCCGTCCGGATCTGGATCTGAGATCCCGTTTGGGTTGACTTTCTCCCGAAACCCTAGTTCATATGCTCCTGTTCATCGCATCGTAACTTTGCATCCGTAACTCCGTTTTGGGCATATAGCATATCAAAATGTTCGTCTCAGATATTACATCATTTCATTCCATTGCATCATTTTCAGTTGAGTTCATCTTGATGCCCGAAATGCCGTTAGAAGAGGGCTACTTGAGTTAATTGCCAGATCTGCTGCTCCATTTAGATATTTGTCATTTTTGCCATGATTATTGTGTGCATGATATTCCCATGAGCTCTACATATGTTTTGTTAAGGGTTTTGCCATCTTTCCAGAGGTGCAACCCATGTATTTTTGTGATGTGTGTGGTGACTAGCACAAGCTTGCAAAGTGAGGCACTTGGTAATGCTAATTTCAGGGACTTAGCATTTCCACTAAGTCCTTGACCTGTTTATCTCATATGGCCATATGTTCATGTTGTTTCCTAGTGATCCGTGCCTCTTTTGAGGATGATCAGTAAGGATGTTTTGTTAATATTGTAGTGCTCTATCCATCCATGTCTTTGGTTGAAATTATGGAGCACCCTAGCTTGAGTCAATCGAGCTCTACTTTTGCTACTTCGTGAATCTGGGCAGATTGTCTACTTGTTAGCGATTTTGCCGAGGATGTTGTAGTTGATCCGTGCATGCTATGCTATTGTTCTTGCCATGTCTAGCTTGCATTTTGTGTATTCTCGATGAGTGTATGCTTAGATTGTCATGACTTGCTCTGTAGTGAGTGCATCGAGCTCGTAAACATGCCTACTTGATATCTGTTTTCAGCATGCTCCAGTTTTCACTAAGTCTGTGATCTGATTATGTTTTTGCCATGTTCACATGCTTGCAATTGTATTTTCTGATCCCTTTTGGCTCAAGGTCACTAAGGGACTTTTGTTAAGATCTTTGAGTAGCTCCATGCCATGCTTTACTTTGCCATGTTCAGGTCCTGTAGCATGTAGTTTTGTTGCTCCGACGTGTGCTATCTGATCTGAAATTCCAGACAAGTGTTAATTTCACTAAGTCTGAGATCTGTTTACCATATGCATTTTTGCCATGCTTGTTTGAACCTATTAATGGATGAATTGGCCGTAGCTCAGTGCTAGACTTTTGTTAAGCATCATGAACGCATCCCTGCCATGTATTTTGGTGCCATGTTTGGGTGTTGTAGCTTATTCATCTCTTTGCATTTAGATGGCTACTTGCTGTAAATCGCAGACCAGTGTTATATTTGAATTGCTTGCCATTTCCAAACCGTAACTCCGATTCCGGCGTTCTTTATATCGTTTTCAAGAGATTTCATCTCATATTTCCAGTGGCACACTTGGATACCCAAGTTGAGGCCAGGTTCATGCATTCCTTGTCAAATCTTGCATATGCATCCCGCATCGCATCCCGCATAGCATACCATCCTTGCATCATATTGTTTGATCCTTGCACGTGGTTGATTGTGTCCTTGTTGCTTGTTTGTCTTGTTTGGGTAGAGCCGGGAGACGAGTTCGCTAACGAGGAGCCCGTTGAGTTTGCTTTCGAGGATCCAGTCAACTCTGACAACTTTGCAGGCAAGATGATCATACCCTCGAAATCACTACTATCTTTGCTTTGCTAGATGCTCGCTCTTTTGCTATGCCTATGCTACGATGCCTACCACTTGCTTTCAAGCCTCCCAAATTGCCATGTCAAACCTCTAACCCACCATGTCCTAGCAAACCGTTGATTGGCTATGTTACCGCTTTGCTCAGCCCCTCTTATAGCATTGCTAGTTGCAGGTGAAGATTGGAGACCGCTCCTTGTTGGAACTTTATTTACTTGTTGGGATATCATTATATTGCCATGTTATCTTAATGCATCTACATACTTGGTAAAGGGTGGAAGGCTCGGCCTCTTGCCTAGTGTTTTGTTCCACTCTTGCCGCCCTAGTTTCCGTCATATCGGTGTTATGTTCCTGGATTTTGCGTTCCTTACGCGGTTGGGTTATAATGGGAACCCCTTGATAGTTCGCCTTGATTAAAGCTTTTCCAGCAATGCCCAACCTTGGTTTTACCATTCGCCACCTAGCCTCTTTTCCCCTTGGGTTTCCGGAGCCTGAGGGTCATCTTATTTTAAACCCCCCTGGGCCAGTGCTCCTCTGAGTTTTGGTCCGAACCAGGCAGCCTGCGGGGCCACCTCGGGGAAACTCGAGGGTTGGTTTTACTCGTAGCTTGACCTATCTGAGTGTGCCCTGAGAACGAGATATGTGCAGCTCCTATCGGGATTTGTCGGCACATTTGGGCGGTGTTGCTGGATTTGTTTTAACCTGTCGAAGTGTCTTGAAGAACCGAGGTACCGAGTCTGATCGGAACGTCTCAGGAGGAGGACTATTCCTTTGTTGACCGTGAGAGCTTGTCATGGGCTAAGTTGGGACTCCCCTGCAGGGATTTGAACTTTCGAAAGCCGTGCCCGCGGTTATGGGCAGATGGGAATTTGTTAATGTCTGGTTGTAGATAACTTGAACCTTAACTTAATTAAAATGAATCAACAGTGTGTGTTACCATGATGGTCTCTTCTCGGCGGAGTCCGGGAAGTGGACACGGTGTTGGAGTAATGCTTGCGTAGGTTGCTCTCTAGTTTCTCGCTCGCGCTTTGCCTCCTCTTCTCGCTCTCTTTTGCGAACAGGATAGCCACCATATTTGCTAGTCGCTTGCTGCAGCTCCACATATTTACCTTGTCTTACCTATAAGCTTAAATAGTCTTGATCGCGAGGGTGCGAGATTGCTGAGTCCCTGTGGCTCACAGATTACTATTACACCAGATGCAGGGCCTGATGATTCTGCTCCAGGTGACGCGCTCGAGCTCAAGTGGGAGTTCGACAAGGACTCCCAACGATACTATGTTTCCTTTCCTGACGATCAGTAGTGGTGCCCAGTTGGGGGTGATCGGGACCGTGTCGCATGTTGGGTTATCTTTTATTTTGGCGCCGTAGTCGGGCCATGAGTGTTTGGATGATGTAATGTTATTTATGTACCTTGATTCATGTGGCGAGTGTAAACCAACTATGTTATCTCCCCTTTTATTATCTATATTACATGGGATGTTGTGAAGATTGCCTAACTTGCGACATATGCTTTCAATGCGATTATGCCTCTAAGTCGTGCCTCGACACGTGGGAGATATAGTCACATCGAGGGTGTTACAAGTTGGTAATCAGAGCCTTCCCCGACCTTAGGAGCCCCATTGCTTGATCGTTATTAGCGGCTGAGTTGTGTCTAGAAAAATGTTTTTGAGTCATTTAGGAATTATATATCGGAGAGTTTAGGAATTCTTTTTACTTCCCAGTCTCCTCATCGCTCTGGTAAGGCATCCTGACATAGAGTTTTGACTCTTCTCTTCTCAAATTTCACTAAAAAAAATTTAGGATCACGCGGGTATCTTGGAATCGTTCCGATGGTTTTATGATGAGAACATTGTCTTGGTGCCTCCTGTTAGGGGTTTTGTGGAAGTGTCCCGGGGAGTTGAGCTCTGAGGTGTTGTCGTCATAATTTTATCGTTGCAGTTCTGGAATACCTGAGTTTAGTACGCCGACATCGAAAATCTCTTTTATGCAGTTCGTTGGTGAGATAACCTCGACGCCACCCAGTACTGGGGCGGTAGTTCGGGAGTATCGCCATAACTTGTATAACGGATGCTTTTCGAAGGTTGAGGTAGATGGTTTCCGAAGTTTTCTCGGTTATGTGTTGAAGGATGGATATAGCTGGATGTAGGATTTGCTAGATTTGGGTGAGATATTATGCTTCCCCTGTATCCCCAACACCTGATTGCATAACCGGAAAGGTTCGGGAGTTTCATAGGTGGGAATTCTTGTAGCTCTAGTTCTTCTTCCACAGATATTGGTTTGAGATTGGGATTTCTTACCGATTATTCGTTCTTGATCTGTACCTTGTTGATTTATTTCTCTACCTAAATTCTAAGTGGCTTCTCAATTTATGGATATGTGACCAATTCAAGAGGAATGCATTCGTTCATTTTGTTCGAATGTGAAGACTATATGTTGCAATTTTCATTCCGTTGGATTCAGCTTCAATATTTGTCTATCAATGTGCTAATGGATGTCAACCTCTTCAAGATGGCTCCTCCAACGCGCACGACTCCGAATCCTGATCCGCCACCACCTCCACCTCCTCCGGAGGCATGGCAAGCTGTGATGGCCGCAACCAATGCAAACACACAGTTGATCATGCAAATTCTTCAAGAGCGCAATCAAGGCAACCAAGGGAACCAAGGCAACAATCAGAATCACTTTGCTACACTCAACCAGTTCTTTGCTAATGGGCCAAAGACTTTCAGCAATTGTGTTGAGGCAACCGATGCTGACGATTGGCTCGTGGATCTGTGCAAGCATTTCGAGTGCAGTAACGTCAGGCCTGAGGACTTTGTCAAGTTCGCTTCCTTCCAACTCAAAGATCAAGCTGCAGAATGGTTCCAGCAGTACAAGGATTCCAGAGGTGGACGTGTTATCACTTGGGATGAATTCCGTCAAGATTTCAGAGCTCATCATATTCCTCAGAGCGTGGTTGAAAGCAAGCGTGAGGAATTCCGCAACCTGAAGCAAGGCTCTTTGTCTGTCTATGACTACAACAAGTTGTTTCAGAAGCTCGCCCGCTTTGCTAAGCAGGACGTACCTGATGAGAAGAGCATGATATACCAGTTCAGGGGTGGTCTCAGAGAAGAAATTCAGCTAGCTCTTGTTCTCTTTGAGCCCTTGAGGTACGATGAGTTCTACAACATGGCACTAAAACAAGAGGCCGCTCAACTGAGGTGTGATGCTTCCAAGAAGCGAGTCAGAGATGTTACTCCTTCTTCCTCTACTCAAGTGGCCAAGCAGCAGAAGTATTGGCTTCCTCCTCCTCCGTTCCGTCAGCCGTATCAGCAGAAGAGCAAAGGTGGCAGTGGATCTTCCCACCCACCCAACCCTGGCTTTCAGAACAAGACTTCGTCTCAAGCTCCAAGATCGAGTGCTCCGTACCACCGTCCGCTTTCAGAGGTCACATGCAACAAGTTCCAACAGAAGGGTCACTATGCCAACAAGTGTCTCAACCAGAGGCGTCTTCCTCCTCCTCCTCCTCCTGTCAGATCGGCAAGTACACCTGTGGTCAAGCATAACCCCAAGCACGCCAAGCTCAACTTGATGAATGCAGCTCAGGCAGAGGATTTGTCAGATGTCATTATGGGTAACCTTCCTGTTAACGATATTCCCGCAAGAGTTCTTTTTGACATGGGTGCATCACATTGTTTCATGTCAAAGCCATTTTTTGCCAAGCATGAGTTCGTTTCGTCTCATTTGGGTAAACAAATGGATATCGTTTCTCCCGGCAAACATTTGAGTGCAAGTCTGGAGGTGCCAGATGTTACTATCACCTTGGGCGACTACAAGTTTCTTTCTTCCCCAATGGTTCTTGGCAACTCGGATATTGATCTTATTCTCGGAATGGATTGGCTTTCTAAGCACAAGGCACATCTTGACTGTGCAGCCAGGGAGATTCAATTGACTCATTCGTCTAAGGATGTAATTGTCTTTGCCGCTCGTGATGATACCATCCGTCTGTTTTCTCTCAATGAGAAGGGTGAACTCGATGCTATCTCGCAAATTCCAGTCGTTTGCAAATATCAAGACGTCTTTCCAGAAGAGCTTCCAGGAATGCCTCCGCACCGGCCAGTTGAATTCGTCATTGATCTTGAGCCTGGCACGGAACCAGTGTGCAAGCATCCTTACAAGATCGGACCTGAAGAGTTGAAGGAGCTGAAGAAGCAACTCGATATTCAAGAGAGAATGGGTCTCATCCGGCCTAGTTCTTCTCCGTGGGGTTGTGGTGTTCTTTTTGTGAAGAAGAAGGATGGAACGGACTGACTTTGTGTTGATTACCGTCCATTGAACAAGACGACCATCAAGAACAAATACCCACTTCCCAACATCAACAAGCTGTTCGAACAACTCAAAGGTGCCCAAGTATTCTCCAAGCTTGATCTCCGTATGGGTTATCATCAGATTCGAATTCGTGAGCAAGATATTCCCAAGATGGCTTTCAGAACAAGCTATGGTTCATATGAATAAACTGTCATGTCTTTTGGCCTTGTCAACGCTCCTCCGACGTTCTCTCGCATGATGAACTTCATCTTCAACTCCTACACCAATGACTTCGTGTTGGTCTATCTCGACGACATTCTGGTTTTCTCGAAGAACAAGGAAGATCATGCCAAGCACTTGCGTTTGGTACTCGATAAGCTGAGGGAACACCAGTTCTACGCCAAGTTCTCCAAGTGCGAATTTTGGCTCGATGAGGTTCTTTATCTTGGTCATATCATCTCTGCCAAGGGCATTGCGGTGAATCCTGAGAAGGTGTCTGCAATTGTGAATTGGGAACCTCCTCAGAACGTGAAGCAACTCCGTAGCTTCCTCGGTCTCGCAAGCTATTGCCGAAGATTCGTTGAAAACTTTTCTAAGATCGCGAAGCCTCTCTCTAATCTTCTCTAGAAGCACGTCAAGTACGTTTGGTCTCCGGAGTGTCACATTGCTTTCAACACTTTGAAAGAGAAATTGATCACTGCTCCAGTTCTCACTCCGCCTGATGAATCCAAGCCGTACGAGGTCTTTTGTGATGCCTCTCTCCAAGGTCTTGGCGCAGTATTGATGCAAGAGAAGAAAGTTGTTGCTTATACCTCTCGCCAGTTGAAGCCCAATGAGAAGAACTACCCCACTCATGATCTCGAGTTGGCGGCAGTTGTGCATGCTCTTTTGACTTGGAGACATCTCCTATTGGGAAGAAAAGTGGACATTTTCACTGACCACAAGAGTCTCAAGTACATCTTCACTCAGCCTAATCTCAATCTCAGGCAAACTCGATGGGTCGAAATGATTCAAGAGTATAATCCGAGTATCGAGTATACTCCAGGCAAGGCCAATGTGATTGCTGACGCATTGAGCAGAAAGGCTTATTGCAACAGTCTTATTCTCAAGCCTTATCAACCCGAGCTTTGTGAAGCTTTCCGCAAACTTAACCTGCAAGTTGTTCCTCAAGGTTTCCTCGCCAACCTTCAAGTCTCTCCTACCTTGGAAGACCAGATTCGCCAAGCCCAGCATCTTGATGCTATGGTGAAAAAGGTGAAGATTGGGATTGCCAAGAGTCAACCCAAGTACAAGTGCTACCGCCTTGATGACAAGGATACTCTCTTCTTCCAGGATCGTATTGTTGTACCCAAAGGTGACCTCCGTAAAGTGATCATGAACGAGGCTCACAATTCTCTCCTCTCTATCCACCCTGGGAGCACGAAGATGTATCAGGACCTCAAGCAGGCTTATTGGTGGACTCGAATGAAGCGCGAGATTGCTCAATTCGTGAATGAATGTGATGTCTGCAGAAGAGTGAAGGAAGAACACCAAAGGCCAGCTGGTCTCCTCCAACCTCTTGCTATTCCAGAATGGAAGTTTGACCACATTGAGATGGACTTCGTGACTGGGTTTCCAAAGTCCAAGCGTGGCAATGATGCTATATTCATTGTCATCGACAAACTCACCAAAGTGGCTCACTTTCTGCCTATCAAAGAGTCGATCACTGCAGCTCAATTGGCGGAACTCTATACCTCTCGGATTATCTCTCTGCATGGTATTCCACAAGTGATCTCTTCAGACCGTGGCAGCATCTTTACCTCCAAGTTTTGGGATTCTTTTCAGAAGTCCATGGGCACCAACATCCGCTTCAGCACAGCTTTCCATCCTCAAACTAGCGATCAAGTCGAGCGTGTCAACCAGATTCTTGAAGATATGCTCAGGGCTTATGTGATCTCCTTCGGCATGAAGTGGGAGGATTGTCTTCCTTATGCTGAATTCTCCTACAACAACAGTTTTCAAGCAAGTTCGGGCAAGGCCCCATTTGAAATTCTGTATGGCAGGAAGTGCCGTACCCCTCTCAACTGGTCCGAAACCGGTGAACGTCAGCTTTTGGGTAATGACTTAATCACAGAGGTAGAGGAAATGTGCAAAGTCATTCGAGATAACCTCAAAGCAGCCCAATCCCGCCAGAAGAGCTACTATGACAGTAAGCACCGTGATTTGGCTTTCGAGATCGGAGATCATGTTTACCTTCGCGTCTCTCCTATGAAAGGTACCCGTCGCTTCGGTATCAAAGGGAAGCTTGCCCCCAGATACGTGGGACCTTTCAAGATTGTCAGCAAGAGAGGCGATCTCGCCTATCAACTCGAGCTTCCTTCAAACTTTGCAAGTGTTCATGATGAGTTCCATGTCTCTCAGCTCCGAAAGTGCTTCGAGACTCCTGACCGCACCGTCAACTTCGAGGAAATTGAGCTCCAAGAAGATCTCTCCTATCGTGAGCACCCCGTTGCTAATCTCGAAGAGACAAAACACAAGACTCGCAACAAGTCAATCAAATTCCTCAAAGTCAAGTGGTCACACCATTCCGACCGTGAAGCTACCTGGGAACGCGAGGATCACCTTCGTTCTGAGTACCCAGCGTTCTTTCAGTCCTAGATCTCGGGACGAGATCCTTTCGTAGTGGTGGAGTGTTGTAACACCCCGGATATGACTTACCCAATTTGTACTCCAACTCTTGCCGTTTCCGGCTTTAAGTTATTTTATTTTCTCGGGTTCAGATCTTTGTCTCCGTGTGTTGTTATCGTTGTCATGCATCTCATATCATGTCATCATATGCATTGCATTTGCATACGTGTTCATCTCATGCATTCGAGCATTTTCCCCGTTGTCCGTTTTGCATTCCGGCGCTTCGTTCTCCTCCGGTGGTCATTTCTACCTTTCTTTCATGTGTGGGGATTAAACATTTCCGGATTGGACCGAGACTTGCCAAGCGGCCTTGGTTTACTACTGGTAGACCGCCTGTCAAGTTTCGTATCATTTGGACTTCGTTTGATACTCCAATGGTTAACCGAGGGACCGAAAAGGCCTCGTGTGTGTTGCAGCCCAACACCCCTCCATTTTGGCCCAAAACCCACCAAAACCCTCTCCATCATCTAGAGCGTTCGATCACGATCGCGTGGCCGAAAACCGCACCTCATTTGGACTCTCCTAGCTCCCTCTATGCCTATATATACCTCCCCCATTCCAAATCCGGATCTCCCCCGTCCAAACCCTAAAAAAATCCGTCTCCGCCGCCATCGGACACGTCCGGACGGAGCCGGACGCGTCCGCCCGCTGCCGCCGACCTACCAGCAGCTGCCACGTGTCCCCGAGGGGACCGCTTCACCGCCCGCAGCCGCCGGCCCGCGAGGGCCCGAGGCCGGCCCTCTCCTCCGTCCCGACCGGGCCCGAGCCCCCCCTCGCCCGCGTCGCGTCTTCTCCGCGGCCGAGCCGCCTCACCCGGCCGGCGCCGCCGCCCGCCATTGCCGGCCGCCGCTGGATCCACTACTCCGGCGCCCGACGCCGTCCGAGCCCGTCGCGCCCCGGCGCCCCTCGCCACCGGCCGCCGCCTCCCGGCCGCTCCGCCGCCAAGCCGCCTCCTCCACGCCGGCGAACCGCCCCGGCCGGCCCCTTCCATCTCCGGTGAGCTCCTTCCCCGACGACTCCGGCGAGCTACAGTACCCCGGCGAACCTCGTAATCCGTGCCGTCCGGATCTGGATCTGAGATCCCGTTTGGGTTGACTTTCTCCCGAAACCCTAGTTCATATGCTCCTGTTCATTGCATCGTAACTTTGCATCCATAACTCCGTTTTGGGAATATAGCATATCAAAATGTTCGTCTCAGAGATTACATCATTTCATTCCATTGCATCATTTTCATTTGAGTTCATCTTGATGCCCGAAATGCCGTTAGAAGAGGGCTACTTGAGTTAATTGCCAGATCTGCTGCTCCATTTAGATATTTGTCATTTTTGCCATGATTATTGTGTGCATGATATGCCCATGAGCTCTACATATGTTTTGTTAAGGGTTTTTCCATCTTTCCATAGGTGCAACCCATGTATTTTTGTGATGTGTGTGGTGACTAGCACAAGCTTGCAAAGTGAGGCACTTGGTAATGCTGATTTCAGGGACTTAGCATTTGCACTAAGTCCTTGACCTGTTTATCTCATATGGCCATATGTTCATGTTGTTTCCTAGTGATCCGTGCCTCTTTTGAGGATGATCAGTAAGGATGTTTTGTTAATCTTGTAGTGCTCTATCCATCCATGTCTTTGGTTGAAATTATGGAGCACCCTAGCTTGAGTCAATTGAGCTCTACTTTTGCTACTTCGTGAATCTGGGCAGATTGTCTACTTGTTAGCGATTTTGCCGAGGATGTTGTAGTTGATCCGTGCATGTTATGCTATTGTTCTTGCCATGTCTAGCTTGAATTTTGTTTATTCTAGATGAGTGTATGCTTAGCTTGTCATGACTTGCTCTGTAGTGAGTGCATCGAGCTCGTAAACATGCCTACTTGATATCTGTTTTCAGCATGCTCCAGTTTTCACTAAGTCTGTGATCTGATTATGTTTTTGCCATGTTCACATGCTTGCAATTGTATTTTCTGATCCCTTTTGGCTCAAGGTCACTAAGGGACTTTTGTTAAGATCTTTGAGTAGCTCCATGCCATGCTTTAATTTTCCATGTTCAGGTCCTGTAGCATGTAGTTTTGTTGCTCCGACGTGTGCTATCAGATCTGAAATTCCAGACAAGTGTTAATTTCACTAAGTGTGAGATCTGTTTACCATATGCATTTTTGCCATGCTTGTTTGAACCTGTTAATGGATGAATTGGCCATAGCTCAGTGCTAGACTTTTGTTAAGAATCATGAACGCATCCCTGCCATGTATTTTTTTGCCATGTTTGGGTGTTGTAGCTTGTTCATCTCTTTGCATTTAGATGGCTACTTGCTGTAAATCACAGACCGGTGTCATATTTGAATTGCTTGCCATTTCCAAACCGTAACTCCGATTCCGGCGTTCTTTATATCATTTTCAAGCGATTTCATCTCATCTTTCCAGTGGCACACTTGGATACCCAAGTTGAGGCCAGGTTCGTGCATCCCTTGTCAAATCTTGCATATGCATCCCGCATCGCATCCCGCATAGCATACCATCCTTGCATCATATTGTTTGATCCTTGCACGTGGTTGATTGTGTCCTTGTTGCTTGTTTGTCTTGTTTGGGTAGAGCCGGGAGACGAGTTCGCTAACGAGGAGCCCGTTGAGTTTGCTTTCGAGGATCCAGTCAACTCTGACAACTTTGCAGGCAAGATGATCATACCCTCGAAATCACTACTATCTTTGCTTTGCTAGATGCTCGCTCTTTTGCTATGCCTATGCTACGATGCCTACCACTTGCTTTCAAGCCTCCCAAATTGCCATGTCAAACCTCTAACCCACCATGTCCTAGCAAACCGTTGATTGGCTATGTTACCACTTTGCTCAGCCCCTCTTATAGCATTGCTAGTTGCAGGTGAAGATTGGAGACCGCTCCTTGTTGGAACTTTATTTACTTGTTGGGATATCATTATATTGCCATGTTATCTTAATGCATCTATATACTTGGTAAAGGGTGGAAGGCTCAGCCTCTCGCCTAGTGTTTTGTTCCACTCTTGCCGCCCTAGTTTCCGTCATATCGGTGTTATGTTCCCGGATTTTGCGTTCCTTACGCGGTTGGGTTATAATGGGAACCCATTGATAGTTCGCCTTGATTAAAGCTTTTCTAGCAATGCCCAACCTTGGTTTTACCATTCGCCACCTAGCCTCTTTTCCCCTTGGGTTTCCGGAGCCCGAGGGTCATCTTATTTTAACCCCCCCCCCCGGGGCCAGTGCTCCTCTAAGTTTTGGTCCGAACCAGGCAGCCTGCGGGGCCACCTCGGGGAAACTCGAGGGTTGGTTTTACTCGTAGCTTGACCTATCTGAGTGTGCCCTGAGAACGAGATATGTGCAGCTCCTATCAGGATTTGTCGGCACATTCGGGCGGTGTTGCTGGATTTGTTTTAACCTGTCGAAGTGTCTTGAAGAACTGAGGTACCGAGTCTGATCGGAACGTCTCGGGAGGAGGTATATTCCTTCGTTGACCGTGAGAGCTTGTCATGGGCTAAGTTGGGACTCCCCTGCAGGGATTTGAACTTTCCAAAGTCGTGCCCGCGGTTATGGGCAGATGGGAATTTGTTAATGTCCGGTTGTAGATAACTTGAACCTTAACTTAATTAAAATGAATCAACCGTGTGTGTTACCGTGATGGTCTCTTCTCGGCGGACTCCGGGAAGTGGACATGGTGTTGGAGTAATGCTTGCGCAGGTTGCTCTCTAGTTTCTCGCTCGCGCTTTGCCTCCTCTTCTCGCTCTCTTTTGCGAACAGGATAGCCACCATATTTGCTAGTCGCTTGCTGCAGCTCCACATACTTACCTTGCCTTACCTATAAGCTTAAATAGTCTTGATCGCGAGGATGCGAGATTGCTGAGTCCCTGTGGCTCACAGATTACTATTACACTAGATGCAGGGCCTGATGATTCCGCTCCAGGTGACGCGCTCGAGCTCAAGTGGGAGTTCGACGAGGACTCTCAACGATACTATGTTTCCTTTCCTGACGATCAGTAGTGGTGCCCAGTTGGGGGTGATCGGGACCGTGTCGCATGTTGGGTTATCTTTTATTTTGGCGCCGTAGTCGGCCCATGAGTGTTTGGATGATGTAATGTTATTTATGTACCTTGATTGACCTGGCGAGTGTAAGCCAACTATGTTATCTCCCCTTTTATTATCTATATTACATGGGATGTTGTGAAGATTGCCTAACTTGCGACATATGCTTTCAATGCGATTATGCCTCTAAGTCGTGCCTCGACACGTGGGAGATATAGTCGCATCGAGGGTGTTACACTCTGCTTCCTCCTTGGTGTACATGGTGACTCGAGGGGAGTCGAACTCTATGTCTGTTGGGATGACGGCTTCGGCACCATAGACGAGGAAGAAGGGTGTGAAGCCGGTTGACTTGTTTGGAGTCGTGCGCAGGCTCTAGAGGATTGTTGGCAACTCATCAAGCCAGCAGCTTGCCGAGCGCTCCAGAGGCTCGACCAGCCGGGGCTTGATGCCGGACAGGATTAGGCCATTTGCTCGCTCTACCTGGCCTTTGGACTGCGGATGGGCAACAGACGCTAAGTCCAGTCGGATGCCCTGCGTTGCGTAGAAACGGGCCAAGGCACCTTTGGCAAAATTTGTGCCGTTGTCGGTGATGATGCTGTGTGGTATGCTGTACCGAGTTGTGATGTCGGAGATGAAGGTCACAGCGGTCGGACCATTTAAACTCTTGATTGGCTTTGCTTCTATCCATTTGGTGAACTTGTCCACTGCAACAAGTAAATGAGTCAAACCACCTCGTGCCGTCTTGAATGGTCCGACCATGTCCAGGCCCCAAACAGCAAAGGGCCAGGCAATAGGAATAGTTTTGAGTGCCGAAGCCGGCTGATGAGGCTTAGAGCGGAACTTCTGGCACCCCTTGCATTTTTGGACCAAAGACTTGGCGTCTTCAAGAGTAGTCGGCCAGAAGAAGCCATGGCGGAAAGCTTTGGTGACGAGTGCTCTTGAAGCCGCATGGTGGCCACATTCGCCTTGATGGATGTCTTTGAGGATTGCTTGGCCTTTCTCTGGCTCCACACATCGCTGGTGAATACCAGTGACGCTGCGCCTTACGAGCTCTCTATTGATGATGGTGTATGCTGCCACCCGGCGTTGTACTTGCCGAGCTGAGATCTCAACGGCTGGCAGCTCTTTGTTCACCATGAATTTGAGGATGGGCTGGGCCCATGAAGGTGCCACGATTTCCGCAACAGCCAAGACTGCGACTTGGACGAGGGTGGCTGGGCGAGGAGGTGGCGGGTTGGAGTCGGCAGCCGCTTGTTGTGTCGATGAAGTCCCCGGGCGGGTTGGTGCAGTCCCCGGGCCAGGCTCTGAAGTCTCCGGGCCGAGCTCTGAAGTCTCTGGGCCGACCGCCGCAGTCCCCGAGCCGGGTGCGACTGCCACGACTCCCGTGCCGTCCGCCGGAATACTCATGCCATCTGCGGGGGCTCTTGAGTCGGATCCGGCTACTTCAGGAGGAGCCGGTACGAAGATGGAGTCTGACTCCGGTGATGGCTTGACGGACGTCTTGAGGAGGCGCTGGAGGGCGACGCCAGACGGTATCGCCTGATGGGTGGAGCCGATTCGCGCCAGCGCATCTGCTTGGTCATTGTCGTTTCTTGGTACATGGAGAAACTCGCACCCCTCAAAATATCCGCTGAGTTGTTGTACGAGGAAGTGGTAGCTTGCCATGTTTGCGTCCTTGGCGTCCCAATCGCCTGACGACTGCTGGACCACCAAGTCGGAGTCACCATAGCACAGGATCCGGCGAATGCCGAGCTCTTTGGCTAGCCGGAGCCCGTGAATGAGTGCCTCGTACTCGTCGACGTTGTTGGAGGCGGCAAAATGGATTTGCAGCACATACTTGAGCTTGTTGCCCTTGGGAGAGGTGAGGATGATGCGTGCTCCCAAGCCGGTGCGTGTCTTGGAGCCGTCGAAATGCATTCGCCAATGGGTGGAGTCGGGCGCTGGCGGTAGATACTGGGTTTCGGCCCAGTCGACGAGGAAGTCGGCCAGCACTTGTGACTTGATGGCAATGCGAGGTTGGTAGTAGATGGTGTAGGGGGCCAAATCTATGGCCCACTTGGCCACTCGTCCCGAAGCATCTCGGCTGCCGATGATCTCGGCTTGAGGAGCCTTGTAGACCAGAGTGATTGGATGTTCTTGGAAGTAAGGCTTCAATTTCTTGGCGGCAAAATGCACACCATAGCACATCTTCTGGTAGTGGGGGTAGTTTTGCTTGGAGGTCGATAGTACTTCACTCAAATAATATACTGGCCTCTGAACTGGTAGTGCTTTGCCTTCCTCCTTGCGTTCTACTACAATGACTGTGCTGACCACTCGGCTGGTGGCGGCAATGTAGAGGAGCATGGGCTCCTTAGGAGTCGGAGCCGCCAGGATAGGTGGAGTAGTCAGCATCTTCTTTAGTTGGACAAATGCTTCGTCCGCCTTGTGGTTCCACTTGAAAAAAGTGGTCTTCTTCATGAGTTGGTACAGGGGAAGAGCCTTCTCGCCCAGCCGACTGATGAATCGGCTGATGGACGCCAAACAGCCGGTTAATTTTTGTACGTCCAGCAGTCGGCTGGGTACCTCCATCCTTTCAATTGCCTTGATCTTCATAGGGTTGCATTCTATGCCGCGTTCGGAGACCAGGAAACCAAGGAGCTGGCCGGCTGGTACTCCGAAGACACACTTCTCTGGGTTGAGCTTGATCTAAAATCGGCGCAAGTTCTCGAAGGTCTCTTTGAGGTCTTCCAGCAGTGTTCCACGCTTCTCCATTTTTACCACCACATCGTCCATGTAGACATGAGCATTTCTGCCGAGCTGCTTGAGGAGGCACTTCTGCATGCATCGTTGGAAGGTGGCGCCGGCGTTCCTCAAGCCGAACGTCATGGTTAGGTAGTAGAAAGCTCCAAATGGCGTGATGAAGGCAGTCTTCAGCCTGTCGGCTGGGTTTAACTTGATCTAGTGATACCCTGAATATGCATCCAAGAAACTCAACAGCTCGCATCCGGCTGTGGAGTCTATCACTTGGTCGATCCTTGGCAAAGCGAACGGGTCCTTGGGGCATGCTTTGTTGAGGCTAGTGTAGTCAATACACATTTGCCATTGCTTGTTCTTCTTCAGGACCAAGACCGGGTTGGCCAGCCATTCTGGGAAGAATACTTCCATGATGAAGCCGGCTGCAAGCAGCCGGGCTATCTCTTCTCCAACAACTCTCCTCTTCTCTTCTGACAAGCGGCGCAAAGGCTGTCTGACTGGTTTGGCATCAGATCGGACGTGTAATTTGTGCTCGGCGAATTCCATCGGGACACCTAGCATGTCCTTGGGGGACCATGCGAAGATGTCTCGATTCTCACGGAGGAAATCGACGAGCTCGCCTTCCTATTTGCTGTCGAGGTTGGCACCTACGACAGCGTACCTCTCTGGGTGCTCTTGGTCCAAAGGTATCTTCTTTGTTTCCTTGGCCGGCTTGAACAAGCCCTAGCTTCCGACTCTCTAGGATCAGGCGACATCTCCGGCTGTTTGCTTGCCATCGCTACAACTCGATCTAGCAGTCGCTTCTCAGCTGCGATCACGAGGGACTCGGCCAGCCGACTGCTCTCTGATGCGTAGGCGGACGACTTCTTGTAGTCGCCATTTATGGTCAGGATCCCCTTGGAACTCGGCATCTTCATCTTGAGGTAGGCAAGTGGGGGACGGCCATGAACTTGGCCAGGGTTGGCCGGCCAAGCAGCGCATGGTATGGGCTCTCTAGGTCCACCACCTCGAACCATATTGACTCTCGGCAGAAATGATCTTTGTCTCCGAAGAGGACATCGATCAAGATCTTGCCGATTGGCGTGCAGGAAAGGCCAGGAACTATGCCGTGGAAAACCATCCGGCTGGACTGCAGTTGCCTCTGCCTGATTCCTAACTTCTCCATGGTGTCTTTGTACAAGATGTTGATGCTGCTGCCGCCGTCTATCAGGACTCTGGAAAAGCGAGCAGCTCGCTTGTTCATGGCAAAGGTGGCGTCCAAAACTAAAGCATAGGAGCCGGGTCTGGGCATTACTTTGGGGTGGTCAGCTCGACTCCAGCTGACGGGCTTCTCAGACCAGTGCATGAACTCTGGGGCGTCAATTGCTACTGCATTCACCTCATGCTCCTGCAGTCGCCTGCTGCGTTGATCGTCGGCCACACTGGTGAACATGACGTATGCTCCCTTCTCTTCTGGGTACTCGTCTTGTACTGCGTCGACTGGCCTGACCGTCGGCTGCTCGGGCGGAGGAGGCGGCTGCCCCGCAGGTGGGGGAGGCAAAAGTCCGTCTCCCTTGGCTATCCTAGTGAGACAGTGGCATTTCCGAGTGGTGTGGTTGGACGGCTTCGCGCCACTGTGAAACTTGCAGGGTCCATCTAGAGTCTGCTCATATGAGAAAGCCGGCTGCCGGCTAGGCTTGCCGCCCTTCTGGCGTTTGGGCGGGGGCTGCCCTTCTGGCTGCTGATTTTCGACTATCGCCACCTGCCGGCTGATGGAAGTCAGGGGTGGGGCTTTGCTCTTGTGGTCGCTCTGCGGTTGACGCCGACTGGTGTCTTCGGCCGCGGTCCGGGGAGCCTAAGGAGCCACCTTTCCGGTTGCGCTAACTTGAATCTCCGTCTTCATGGAGGAGTCAGCCGTGGCGTACTTGTCTGCTATGATCAGCAGCTCATCGAGGGTTTCCGGCTCATCACAGAGAACCTTGTGCTTGAGGAGGGTGCCCTCTTGGCATCCCGCGGTGAAGTACTCGATGTCGCCTTCGCAGGAATTGCGAAGCTCGGCCCAGCGCGTGAGGTAGTCGCGGGTTGACTCGCTGGGGCCCTGTACACACAAGGAGAGCTGGCGAGGCTTGGGAGGCCGCTTGTACGTACTGGTGAAGTTGCGGACGAAGGCATCAGTGAAGTCGACCCAACTGTTGATGCTACGGGGCCTTAAGCTGTTCAGCCAAGTCCGGGCCGTGCCTTGGAGCATAAGCGGAACGTACTTCACAGGAACACGCTTGTTGCCGTTTGCTATGCTGACGGCCGTGGAGTAGTCGACCCGCCAGTCCTCCGGCTTCACGGAGCCGGTGTATTTGGGTGTGTCTCTGGGGAGCATGAACCCCTTGGGGAAGGGGTCGTCTCGGATGCGGGGGCCGAAACACGGTGGACCCAACTCGTCTTCTTCTTCAAGTGCCAGTGATCGATGGAGACGGTTGATCCAGTGGCGGGCGTCATTCTCTCCGACTCCCTCTCGGCGGCCAAGGCGGCCGCCGAGCGTCGGGGAGACTCGCCTTTCCCTCTGAGGGGGAGGAGGCGGACAGTCATCGCGTCGTTCCGCTGTTCTTGGGCGACCGTCTCGGTCGCGCTCTATGGTGATGCGAGTCCGACTGCGGCTGGTAGCCGGCTCCTTGTCTTTTCTTCCGCGGACACCGGCAGTTGGCGTCCGATACTCCGCGCCTTGGTATCGGCGCGGAAGCAGGTTGTCATTCCGTCGGTGTGGCGCATCAGTGTGGCAGCCGGCCTCGTTCTGCTCAGCAGCCGCGTCAAGGAGTCGCTGGACGCGCTCCGCCATCAAGCGAAGTTCTTCGCCCTCGAACTTGTCCAGCTCGTCCGCCGCCTCCTGGGCGGCTCGAATGTTCTCCGCAGGCGTGGCGTAAATGGGGCGATTCGCCCCGAACAGATCAGTGATAGCCACGCCGCGCTGCTGGACCGTGCCAAGGCGGCTAGGCCCAGCCGCAGTCGGCGTGCCGCCCACAACGCCGTCCATCTCGTGTTGCTAGGCTTCTGACAGGCGTCTCATGCTGGCCAGCTTTTTGGCGCCTTCGACAAGCTGAAGGCGGCGTGCCTCTAGCGTCTCGGCGCCGGCATCTTCAGGGATGGGCACTGCCAGGTCTTGCAGCGCCGCATGGAGCGGGTCATAATCACCCCCGCCAGAGTGCTCGCCATGATCGATGACAAGCACTTCCATTATGGTGCTTCTGCCGCTCTCCGCGTGAGGAAGCGGCTCGTCGTGGACCACCACGTTGGTGGGGAACGTGTCAAGCAACACAGTGTCGGAGTCGACCAACATCGTATCAGTGGAGCCTACGGACTCCAAGTCCCCAGCTGGCTCGCTGGCGACATGGACTTGATCGAGGAGGCCCGCGAGGAGGCTCTCGGGGCCGCCTGTGCCCGCGTCGGATGCGGGCTCGTCGGAGAGGCGGACCTCGCCTACAACATCGGCGAGGCAACTGGCCGCGCAGGCGATTTCAGCGCCATGAAGCGCGTCGGCGCAGACTCCGTCTGGTGTGTCGGGCTGGCTGCGCTCGCCGGGGAGGAAAAGGGTTCCCGTCCAGAACAGGTCTCCGGACGACGGTGCACCAGGCCCCACGGTGGGCGCCAAATGTCGGGGGTTGGGTGCGACATATGCCAATGGATGGCTTATCATGGTGGGGGCGAGTAGAACGTCGCCGGTGCCTGGAAACGGGATGAGGCATAGACACGAATGCTGGCATACTTTACCCAGGTTCGGGGCTCTCCTAGGAGATAACACCCCTAATCCTGCTCTGCGGGGTCTCCGCATGATCACTAAGGCAAAGTGAGTACAAAGGTGCTCCTCGAACTGTATCTGTGGACAGGAGGAGGCTAGGCTAGCTCTCCCCCTTCTCTAAGGTCTAGTCTAGTTCTAATGAATTGGAACCCTTTGCATGAGTGCCCTGGGGGTTTATATAAGCCTACCCCCAGGGGTACAACGGTAAACTGTAGGGACGCAGGGCCCAACTGTTAGTATCTTCGCCTGCGGGCCCTCCTGCCGACTGCTGGGGCCCGCCGATTGGTGGGCCCAGCCGACTGGTCGGGTATGGAGCCGACAGGCCGCATCCGCCACTGGCGGGTCCTGCCGGCTGCCGATTGCTGTAGCCGTGCCTCTAATGACGCAGGCTTGGTCATGGGGTCATGGCTACAGTCCTGCCGCCTGGCAGATGTTTACTGTAGCCACTCCCCGTCTCGTCTGGTTAATGGCGCGGGAAACCAATAGGAGGGGCAGGCCGACTCCCGGGGACCGGCTCCCTACTGGTCTGACTTGTGGCGCTCTTGCCGTCTTCTGGACTCTCACTAACTGGTGGGGCCCGTCTTCTGTGGATCATACCGTCAGACCGTCGTGGGTATAGGACTCCGCCCACTGTTGCTGGCGTCAGGGATGGCATGGCAATAGTGTCGTGCCAGATGGGGATCTCCGCTGGTACAACGCATTGTGCCCTGGCCATTCCCCGAAAAAGGGAGAGAGTGGGCTTCACCATCTCCACTCCCTATCCCATCCCCCCTGATGAGGGCATGGGCTTTGCTGGTTTCGGGGGCCGACTTCCCGTGGTCAGCGACTCAGGAAGCCGCCAGTCGGAGTCGCCGGTCTCGATCTCATTCGTAGGACTCGGACACTTATGGGCAGCCGACCGTTCCTTCAGCCGCCCTCCTGAAGTCGGCTCTCCGTCCGTGTCTTGAGGGGCGCAGTCAGCCCCGATGTCTTGAAAGGCTATGGTCCTCGGGTTAGCCTACCCGTGGCCCATTACTCCAACAGTTTCCAAACTTTCCCTTTTACATACTTAATTAAGGACGCTAAAAATTCCTGAACGTTCGGGATTTATCATTTGCGTCCCAAAACTAATGAGATCGCCTTACGAAACAAAAATTATACTCCTCCTAAAAGCCACGGCGCTCACAGGAGCGCTTGCGGCGCGCCACGAGTGCCCTGGTGCGCGTCCGTTTCCCAGCGCGCCGACACGACGCCTCTTCCTCAGCCTCGTAACTCACGAGGTGCTGATTGGCGGCTTGCCGGCGGGCGAGCGCGATCTCACCGGTGTGGTGATCCGGCGCCAACAGGTACTCCTCCTCGCTGGAAGTGTGCACCCGGTCCACGTACCGCCAAGCGTAGATGAGGCACTTGGGCCCGACTGCACTCAGGGCGTCGGCACGGGCGTCCTCCGCCACCCTCACGGCCCTCGCACGAGCCTTCTGCCAAAGAGCCAATTGCCTGACTCTCTCGGACGCGACATAGGCCTCCCAGGCAGCTTGTTCCGCGGTGCGCTTCTCTTCCTCGGCCTTTTTCTCCGCCTCTATTTTGGCGCGCTCTGCTGGAGGCAAAGCCTCCCACAAGGCGACATCCATTTCTTTCCAAAGCTCCTCAAGGCTGGGGGGGTCGGCGGGCGGCGCGGCGTTCTCCTTGTAGCGGGGAGCCAACGCGTCCTTCGGTGCGCGTGCTGGCGAGATTGGGAACGCCGACGCGTCCACCTCGACGCGTCGCGGAGAGGATCGGAACGCCGACGCGTCCTCCTCGACTAGTGGCGGCGAGGAACGGAACGGAACGGCGACGCGTCGCATAGCGGCGAGGAGCGGAACACCGACGCGTCCTCCTCGACTAGTGGTGGCGTGGAACGGAACGGCGACGTGTGACGGTCCGTGCGGTGCAGCGAGGGGCTCCTAGGGCTTGGGAGGGGCGATGCCATGGTGGTCGATGTGAGAGGGAGGGGGAGGAGATAGCGATGAACGTGAACATGAGGGGGAGGAGATAGCGGTGTCGTGGGAGGCGCAGTATTTATAGCGAGCAATGGCACACCTACGTAAGATATGGACTGAGCTGGACTGACTTAACTGCCGGTCCAGTTGCGTCACTGACATGTGGGCCAGACCCCTGTTGGGCCCATATGTCAGTGACCGAATGCACCTGCAGTTAAGTAACATCGATGTGGCATATTTGTTGGAGTAAATTACGGGGGAGCGAAGGGGTGGAAATATTGCTGGTCACAACGGATTGGATGAGCGTGTGGGAGGAGAGTCATGCATGCAGATTTTTTCACACGGGGTGGAGTGGTGGGACCGCCGGAGCGAGAAGGAGAGTTTGGCAGGCATATTGTTTCCATACATGGAGAGGAAAAAATTTGGAGACGAACGGGCTTCCTGCAGGTATGGGGAACGGTGCGTAATAAGTCATCTTGCAAGCCGGACTAGGTATAGTCTCAAGTCATTAAAAACAAACACGCCCCACACATGTTCATATTTCAAGGTGCACTAAATTATTGCATGCGATGATTAAGGCTGGCCATAATGGTGGTATCTTAGCTGGTATCATGCACAAGGGAATAGCAAACATGCTGATGTGGCAAAGAATTAAAGAAGAGAGGGGGGTTAGAGTAACTAGTGTTCATGCATGCATTGGTAAACACATTTTTTTGTGGAGAACGACTGCACTAGTTGAGTACTTTTGCAGACTTCAAAAACTATTCCACAGTGTGTCAACATTCACAATGTCAAATCAATATTTTTACACTCATTATAAAACGTAGGTCGTATACTCATTATAATCAGTACTCCCTCCGTCTAGGTGAGCAAGTCATCTTAGATTGTGCACTATGACCAAGGAGGAGGGGAAAACGAGATATCTTAATGTTTATTTGCTAATTAATAGCATTGCATGCAATGAACTAACCACTGCATGTCGTGTTTGGTAGTCTCAAGTCATTAAAAGTATGCACACCCACATCTCCTATTGGTTGATATGTCAAACAAGAAACGAGGTAGAAGTTAATGCACCACGCCTAAGTGTTTTGGGAGTATTGTAGATATTGATATTTTTAGTATAAATTTGGTCGTGGGATTTCATTGATGCCTGTCAATGCGTTGACAGGTCTGCTATGCGTGACCTGAAGATGAAAGCGTTGAGATCTCGAAGTTGATCAACAATCTTCAATTTTCAAAGATTAGTCGTTCGGCCAATAAGGTGGCACACTTAATCGCTAAGTATAGCTTTGACAATAGATTAGATGGTATTCTTGTAAATAACATACCGCCCTGTGTGGTGAATATTGTATCGAATGAGTGTACTAGTGTGGCTGGTTAATTAATATAAGGTGGTGTTCAAAAAAAGTATAAATTTGGTCAAACACTTTGCAAACGGTTGACGGGAGTAAAAAGGACCAGAGGGAGTATCATGCATGCGGAGTAGGCAAAAAAAATTGCTTGTCTAAAAAAGGCAAAAAAATTGCTCATTTATAGTCGGTCGAAGTCTCAAAGGGCGCGACCGCGCGAGGGAGACGAAGGTCGTGGGTGGCGCGATGTTTGACGGAATTAAGTGAAGTTACATCCATGCGCCGACATGGTATGCGAACAGGCAGAAGCTATACCGTCAGGCCTATGATATGGGTCTAGTAGACATGACATCTAGTGGGTCCCGCATAGTTCTCGAGAACTCTTCGGGGGCTTGCATCCGTTTATCCACCGGGCAAGCCAGCAACCCCACGCCGTTCGCACGCCCTACTCGTCCCCGTCTTCTACCTTACAACAGTTCGCTCCCAGTCGTCCCGTCCTTTCACATTAGTTCGCTCCCAGTTTTTTTTGCAGGGTACAACAGTTCAACTTCTCCTAACCCTCCTCCAAAATCCATGGCCTCCCAAATCTCCATGGTCGCTGCTGAGTAGCAGGTTAGAGCCATCACCGGCGATCAGTTCATCGTCATCTACACACGTGGATCCGAGACGGTGAAAGCATGGCTTGCTCGCTTCCTACGCATGTTCAACAGTTCAACGGATGAGTGGGTCGCTGGGCTAGATGTTGAGTACACCACAGTCCTGGGACGAGAGAAGGATCTAAAGGACGAAGAGAGGAAGAAGCCCGCCGTGATCCAGGTTTGAGTACATAACGTTTGCTTGGTCTACCACATATGCCATGCCGATGTTGAGTGCCAGGATTTTAAGAACTTCCTCCAGGACAAAAGAGTGAAATTCGTGAATGTAGGCTTTAAGAACGACAGTGATGTCCTGCGTCGGATAGGTCTCGTTGTAGGCCAGCCCTTCGATCTCCAGAAAGCAAGCCTAGTGTCCTCCTCTCAACCTTCAATGCTGACCCTGACAGCAGCCATGATTGATCCTTCATATGCTAAACTGAAAAACCTCATCACGAGTTTCATCATGCATGGGAGTCGAAGACATTAGATGAAGATCACGTCCTGTATGCAGCAATGGATGCCTACCTTTGTTTAAATATCTATTAGGGCTGGATGAAGAAGAAGAGCCCAGTGTCCGATTCAAGCAAAGAAGCGTCAGCGAAGAGGAAGAGGAAGAGGGATGAGGACGAAGTCGAGGATGTGGACTCGGACTCCAAGTAGGTGGTAGTGTCATCGCTCATGCTGGTTCTACTGCAGTGTCAAGCGGACTAGTTGCTTATTAGTTTATTTTCAAGGGTGTGTTGTGCTGAGGCCCCAGCAGAACTATGTTTATGTTCTTTCTCGTTATTTGAACTCTTTAGTACATACAATAGTACTAGTACTATGTCTTACTACTGTTCTTCTTGCAGTTGGTACTACTGCTCGTATCTTCGTGTTCCTACTGTACTTAATACGTTCGTACTGGTAGTATAATTTGGGTCAGTCGATTTGTGAAAGAAGTTCGACGGAGTGAAGGAAGAAGACGACAGAAGAGGTGTAAGAAGCCCTTCTAGCCATCCATGTTGCATCAAACGGCTCACATGAGTCGACTGACCCAAATTGCTCCTTCAGATTGCACGATCCACGTGGCATTCAAGGTCTCGAAGGTAGATTCCGCGTCCGCACCCGGTTTGCGCGCTCGACGCGCGCGCGACCGGCTTCCGCCACGACAGCCACCATGCACGCCTCCTCCGCGTGGGCGGAGACGACAATGACACGCTAGTTCCTCCTCGCCGGCGTGCTGGAGCACACGCTCGTCCTCCTCTTCGTACGCTGCATGCATAGACGCGGCTCCACCAGCTGCTCGCGTGCTTGGCAGCACGGCGGCATCGCGAGGAGGGACTGCAGACGACGTGAGCGGGCGAGCCTTCGGCTTCATGGCACAGGGATGGCGGCGACACGACGGTGATGGGCGAGAAATTGTTGGCCGGAGCAGGCGGGCGCCGGCATGCGCAACAGCGGCGGCGACATATTGATGAGTGCGCGTGTGGGAGCTTACTTTAGTTTTATATATAAGGTTGGTCAAACTTAAAAGAAAACTGTACTAGTACACATAAATATTAGACTTAGGCAGCGCTTTTATTAGTTACTAGCTTATGTTCTTGCCCATTGTGACCAGCCTTAGTACCACGGCCACGATACGGAATCCGCGCGGTCGATCGAACGGTGCGTCACCGTGTCGCGCTCAAAGGACATCCACCGAACATTTCTGTGTGTGTGAAAACAATCCTCAAATATTACTCAACTTTTTTTTCCTGTGAAAGTTCTTGACGCTGCAATATTTCCATATATTTCAATTTAGCTCCAGTTCATGTTTATTTGGATTTGGACGTTTTAGGTGCGCCCTAGTTTTTTTTAATACTGATTTTGTGTGTGTGACTGAGAGAGAACATGTGTATGTGTCCATATGTGTGTTGTGGCAGAAGGGCAATGTGGAGACGGTGTGCGTGTGATACAGACATAGAGAGGTGTGAATGTGCAAATGATTGTGCATGAGTGAGACATAGACAGATGCCGATACATTGTGTATACATGAGAGAACGGTCTTCTAGTTTACTTGTGTGTGTGAGAGAGAGAGGGGGGGAGACAAAGAGACAGAGAGAGGTGCATTCGTAACACAACAACCATCTCTCTCGATTCGTCCGTCCCTCGCACGGTCGCATGCAACACATGCATCAACGCGCACATTTTGACACCCTCACCCGGCCCCTGCCCACCTCAAGGCCCGCACAATCTCTTCGTGAATACCCATTTCTCTCCTTAGGTTTGTTTCCTCTCAATATCTGACACACACACACACACAGCACAACACACACACACACACTCCCCCGAGAACACAATTCATCCCCATCCAAGGTTATACAGCGACCACTCTTGCTTGTGCTTCTTTGCACCCCCAACATGCACAACACCTCAATCTTCAAAGAGGGAAATGAGCAGATTGAAGACGGCGACCACACCGCGCTAGAGAATGTGGGGTCATTGGAAGTAGGGTGATGTGATGACGGCTGACTGACTCCTCCCCCCACCCTCTCTCTCTTGCACAAAATTACCAATCCCTCTCTCCCCCGCACAAAATTGTCAATCCCTCAACCCACGAGATCCTTCCCCTCTCGTCCATGTTTTTCCTGCTCTCTCATCAAACATGTTGTCTCTTCTCCTTCCACGTATACAGAATCCAGATGCACACGCATCTCATTATATTACATGTATGCATCTTTCTCACAAACCTAACTTCTTCCTCTCTCTTTCTCTCTCTATCTCTCTCTCTCTCTCTCTCTTTGTCTCGTTAGGTTTGTCTCCTACTCTCTCGTCCACATACATACAATCTTTCCCGCCCTATCTGCTCCATCTTCAAAAGCTCTCTCTACACGTTTCATTCACACATTGGGATATGTCAAAATGTTGCTTCTATAATGGCTGATGTAGAGTTATGGTTGTTCTTGTTGCATCCTACAAAGTAATAACTATGAAATGCATTTAGATTCTCATTTGACTGGGATTATGTGAGTTTGAGCATGTTGTGAAGTACTATAGACCTTGTATACATCTTGGGATTCGACAATGATTGTAACTATTGAATTGTATAGACCATTACATTCGAAGTCAATAGCCTAATATATTTATTTCACAATTTCAACAAATGATTAGTTCACTACAAACTAAGAAAACAAATGTGTACTCCCTCCGTTTTTATTTAAGTCCGCGTATTAGCATTGGTCAAAGTCAAGTTTTGTAAACTCTCATAAAGCTTATAACAAAAAATATTAACATATACAATAACAAATCAATACCATTAGATTCATTATTGAATGTACTTTCACATCATACATATTTGTTATGGTAAATGTTTATATTTTTCTATAAACTTGGTCAAACTTTAGGAAGTTTAACTTCGGTCAAACCTAATATGCACAGCTTACTACTACTACTCGCTAGTTGCTTAGCCGAATCACTCAAGACGCCACACGGGGAGTCCAGTGTCACAAAATTTTGAGGTCGGCGGGAAAATCTCCCGCGACCATGATTTGAGCAGTGGGAAGTTACCATCATAGCCTTCGGAATAGGCCTACGGATGACGCTTGGTAGGGGGCTGTTTTCGTAACTTCAGGTTCACCCTACCCAGCCAACCCCACCCCGGCACCCAGAGTAGTACACCTGAATACTCCCCAATTTCTATCCCCACTGGAAAATAGACTTCTCCACGGCACCGCAGCCTTCGCGCTCCTCCCCTTTACATCGGCGCACTCGTCCACCGCAGCACATCTGCCTCATCGACGACCTCGTACGCCGCACTGGAGCCGGTCCACCGTCGTCGTCGTACACGGAGCATCTTCCCTGGCATCGTCTTCCATGGTCTCGGATCTGCTTCCCGGAAGCCGACGCCAAGCGCAGAAGTACCACCGTCGTGGACAATGAACTAACTCCCGTTGCCGACCATGACTCACAGAGGCCGCCGTGACCATCGTTCTCCTCCTCGATTGGTAATGTGTGTATTGAATCACTTAGAAATACATGTGCAGTTCCAATTTTGTTCATACCTACCCTTCAAATTTCCTGGGTGCTATTCTTCCCGTAAAAGTAATTGGTTATAGCCTCCATTATCCAACAGAATATCAGCTTGTAATTGTGTGTCGCTCCTGTATCGCGCTATGCTTGGGTAGGTTTTTCATCTGCAACCAGTAGTGTGGCAAATGATGGAAATTTTTTTAGAACTAGAAAAATGCCCATGCGTTGCACGCATCAAGATGCATTTGTATGAGTAGTTTATCTTGTTGGAGATGCTCTAACATGGCAGACGAGTGCTTTAATGTTGCCCACAAGATGCGCGAGTATTACTAGTAGTATATTTTTCTTGCCATGTTGAGATTTTAAAACCACGAGTGCGAACATGCAAAGGAGCAATGAAGACCAAACACGGGATATTCGGGACATCTTCAAGGAGCGTGGCAAGTTAAAGAGGGGCTGCACCGAACCTGTAAAACGAGCTTTGGTAAGTAACACCCTTTCAATTACTTTCATGTAGCCTCATGTTCTTCGATGTGTATATGTTGTAGTTTTTGTTTCTCTTAAGCGTGGTGTTCTTCGATGTGTAATAAGAAGAGTCTTAATCGTCCTAATGCTTTCGTTTTTAGCTTGATGTAGGAAGTGGGTGTTCTCACCTTGTAGTCTGTTTTTATTTATTTTTTCCTTTTGAATTCAATTCTCCGAGTTCTGTTTATCTGGCTTCTACTAAATGGATCTAGGTTGCTCTGAGTATTGATCTAAAAATAAGTAACTTCATGTCAGGATGCAGTTCCTGCGAGGAGGGAAGTTGGTCAACCTCGAGATCATGTTTCCAAAATGAGGCTGGATTACACACAAGGTGCCAGTTCCCTAATGATGCTGGATTAGACACAAGGTGCAAATTCCCAGATGATGTTGGATTACACACAAGCCAGGTGGAGTCGTCAGCTGTTCGTGTCCTCATGGCATTAGTAAAGGTTGAAAGAAAGCGTGCAGCAGCCCTTGATAATGTAGCTGAGTTCCTGAAGAAGCGAAAAGAGCAATCAGATGCTCTCTTCACCCAAGCCAAAGAAGAGATGGAAGAAGCCAGAAATAAGCTAGCAGAGGCAGAGCAGGCTAGGCGTCTCCTGCTATCTAAAACTGTTGTCAATACAAAATTTCCTTCATAATAGCTAGGTTCAAATGTTTATCTAGTCAGCATGCCTGTTGTGATGTCTGTGCATCTACTGATGTGGCACAAAATGTTTTTTTCGGGTCCTGTAATAACAGCAATTACTTTCTAAACAATAACAGACGAAGCATTGGACATGGTATAGTTCACGCGCAAGCCTGACATTCCAAGTTCAACTTCCACATCAAACTCATGTTCACAGATATCTGCACATTCATACATAATGTCCACAACCATGATTCACTTCAAAGCCAAAAAATGTGAGGAGAGTTATAAATAAAGAAAATCCTCTACTAGTTCCTGCTACCAGTGTGAGCACAACAAGTCAAAGACCATGCGTAAATTAATTATATTTTAGTCACTTTTTGTGTTCTAAAATGCCTGTCGGCTCGTGGAAGGACGTGTTGCCGGCACACGCGCGAATTCAATGAAGGCAGGCGGGGCAGTCTTAAGCTGGTTGCACGCGGCGAGGAGGCGTGCTCAGCCGGGCCTGCAGCGAGTGCGGCCCTCTTGGCCGGCGCGCCGGTTCAATGCCTGCGCTATGAGAGGTCGCGTCCGTGTCAGAGCAATCACTCCCTCCAGTCCTTTTTTGTTTGGGTATAACAAAATCTCGTTTTCCATTCACATTTTAGTGGTAGGAGTTGTGCGTTTGTGTCTGTGTGAGAGAGAGAGGAGACGGTAGTCGGGGTTGTCTGATCGGTAAACAAATGAATAATGTCAGTCTGGGATGGAGACGAAAAGGAGACCGCAACAAATGTTGTGTCTACAGGAGAGATAGAGAGAGTAATTTTAGTGGTATGAGTCATATGTAGAGACATATAGGGTGTGTGAGAGAATCCCATAGAGAGAAAGACAAAGTGAAAGACGAGTGGAGACTGTGTGTTTGGCGGTGAAAAAGAAAGCTTAGGTACCGAGTGATACCAGAGAACAGTAGAGACGTGAGAGATAATGAAAACCGTGTAATTTATAATGATAGGGAGAGTGTGACACTTCTTAAGGGAGACGTCAGGAGACCATGTTTGCAAGGATCTGAGCAACATGAAGTGAGCGTGCGGGTGAGCTGGAGAAAAGAGAGTGATAGCTACCTGAAGGAGCATGCATACGAGAGAGATGGGCATGAAAGGAGTGAACAAAAAAGGGATTCAAATATTTGAATTCGAGATGATGATACATGTAATCCATAGTCGAACCAAAATTGATCTATCAAACATGCATACTCATATGAATTCACTCACTTCTATGTTATTTAATATGTAGATATTATTGATCCATACATTTTAGTAGAACATAATTTGGTTAAAAAATTTCGAATTCAACCTTAAGATTTCGAGATCGTTGTATTTGTAAATCATATTATACATATAAAGGAGCAGAATTCTTTGTTGTGCTTTTGAAAGTATATATAAAAATGATGTATATAGAATGTAATTCCAATTGAAAATGGATCCCGCCCGAAAAAATATAGAATACAAACGGGATTCGAATTGAGTTGGCACGGTAAACGTGCACTCTGCAAAATTTGAACGAAGCGAGGAAAGTCGCAGTAACCGCCCGAAATCAAAATATGTGAGATGGAAATCACTACTGCCTATCCCTGCCACGCAAAGCCTATATGCTGGATTTCTATAGGTTTCGATAGGGGTAGGTTTGTAATTTCACCCAAATGTGATGTAACCGCCTCTCACCCGGATTCATACACGGTGGGCGCCAAAACACAGTGTGTCCTCGGCCAAAATCGACTCCCTCCCCGATTCATATTCATACACGGTGGGCGCCAAAAACAAACTCTCGTCGGCAAATATTCGGTGTATGCGAGATTACCGTCCTATCCCCAACCGACTAGTGTTGCTGTGATGTAGTAGAAATTTGAAACGGGGGCTAAGTTTGTAAATTTCCTCGCATTTGAGACAAGCGCGCCCTGAATACATGGTTCCCCCCTTCCTCTCTACCTCCCTTTTCCCCATTCGTACTCCGTGGGCGCCAAAACACCCTCTCCACCCCACCCTCCTCTGTCTGCCGCCGTCCGCCACCCCATCCACCGTCGTCCTCCTCCACCATGCCGGAGCTGATACCCCGACGCCGCCGTCCATTACAAGAGATCGACCTCTCTCATCCATGGCTTCGGACCGGGATCCTTGCATCCCGTCCTCTCGCTTCATCCCCGCCGTCGTCCACCTTGCTAGCGCCGCTCCTACGACCGTCTCGTCCACCGCGCCCCGCCGCCACCATCTACCCTCCTAGATCTGCTTCCATGCCGCCGACAGCCATCGCTACCGCAGCACCGTCAAATTCTCAGCAGATGCGTACATGGCGCCGCACCAGAGGCAGTACTCTTTCGTATCTGCTCAACTTATTTATCGCAGCAAGAAAATAGATCGCCACTGCTTTACTCTGATTTCTTGTCTTGGTTACGAAGTTGCCTTTGTCCAGTTTGCACCTTCAGATCCGCCATGGCACGCTCAACACCATACTCGCAATGCTTATGGTTTTCCCCTTTTATATTCCACACTAGTTAAATCACAGTAGACTAAATTTCAAAATTGGGTCAGTCGATTTTTCAGAGCTCGCCAGAGTTCGCCGGTGCGATTGAAGGGGCTCGGGTGGGGACGGTGGTTGTGGGGGCGGTGGTGGGGCCTCGTCGAACGAAGAAAACTCAACGCAGGTGGGGGCGGGGTAGGGGTGGCGGAGGAACACAGGCGGTGTGGCCGGTGGTTCGCCCGGTGGCCCATGCGGTGTTCTATATGGGAAGCACAGTATGTTCCTTGTCAGGAAGGGAGCAGGGACATCTACAGTCAACAGCTGATAGAGCTGGCCTATACGTGATTGATAGGCTTTCAATTACTAGCGGCAATACAACACCGTAATTTCCAGCCAGTTCCACTTTCCCGATTTATATATCCTGGTTATGGTGTACCCCTGTTATGTACGTGGGCTGTTTGGTTTGAGACTAAATTTGCCTAAGGTTGCCACACCTAAGGTTAGGCAAGTTTGACCAACTTGGGTGGATGTTTGGTTCAAGCCACACCTTAGGCAAGCCACCCTAGGGCCCCACATCACATACACACAAAAAGTGTGGCAAGATTCCCTTAGGCTTGCCAACTTGTGGCTCTCATTTTGAAGAACTAACCTTAGGTAAGTGTGGCAACATTGTATGGCAAAGTGTGGCATGGTTAGGCCTAGAACCAAACAGCCCTATGATCTGCCTAGTTGATGTGTGCTCTTGTTATCATGGTTTGGCAATAAACTCTCTATACAGTACATTATGAAACCTATCATCTGCCAGCTATTCTTACTTCTGGAGCCTTTTTTGTGTACTTGTGCCAGATTATATAAATGCACGCACCATATTACAGAACACATGAGCTCTCTCATCAGAATCCAGTGATAGCACACAACTGTTTACAAGGGCGCCCCTATATTAGAATATCATCTGCATTACAAAGATAATCTCACAACTATTTATGTTTTCATGGTTCTCAGATATTATACGCAATTACAGTGAATATCAGAATCCGCGCATCAGAAGAATGTTGTGGAACACTGCAATGACTTACAAAATTGGCAGCAAGGCATTGAGTGCCATTCTGGAAGCAATGAAACTCGTACGCTCCCCACCTGTTGACTCTTGTTCAGAATATCATCCTAATGACTATTCTAACCTCGAGGAGTCAAAGGCAGATGGCCTGTCCTGTTTACCCATCAAGGTGCCTGTTCTAATTTGGCAAGGTTTTATTGATTGCGCGTATCTTGCATATGTTGTCTTGCATTTCTTCTACTTTGTTGCACCGCCATCTGCTTAGTTTACTCATCATATATGTCGAGATGCCATGCCCATCCACTATCAATACATATTCCATCTGTCATCATACCATCTTTTCCCACTCAAATGTTGTTCTTGTGCATCAGACATCAAAAAGGAAGAGGGTGATTGCCGAACCTGAAGGAGCACCAGCAAAGTCCTTGAAAAACATGGTGGTGCTGGAGAAATCAGACAGTACCCCACTTATATTGGCTGTACAACTAGTGACACAAAATGTAGGACCGACTCCAGCAGACTGTACCCATACTTCACTGGCCACACCACTAGCCCCACCACACAGGACCTGCACTCCAACAAAAGGTATACCGATTTCATTTGCCATAGCACCAGCTGTACCACAGAAAAATCCCACTCCAGCAAAAAGTACAGCAAGTCCACCGGCCGAAGACCTATCCCAACTGCAGAGACGGCCAATTCCTGCAGATTGGAACCCCATTCCATTTATTCCTAGTTTAAAAGACAATGCTTTCAATGTTGTTAGGGACTACGTGCATATATTCCCATCATGGGAAGATTATTGTGAAGACAAACATCATTTTCACATCTTCCTGTCCAAATTACGTGTAAGTGCTATTATTCATGGCTATTATTTTCCTGTTTTCTGCTGATTGAACACATCAATGGTTTACATTACATTGTTGTAACTAGGCGAGGGTCAATCTAGATAGTCATGACGAGCAAAGCTTGCTTGTGCTTTTCAAGGAAGCATTGCAGCAGTATCGGTGTTACCTGAGGAAATCACACTTTGATGGCAAGTCTATAAACGAATTTCCGATGAAGTCTCCTATGCTAAATTTAGAAGACATTGAATGGAAAAACCTTGTTATGCACCGGTCTCGTTCCCAGGATGAGGTACTGTCTATGAAATCACATGACAATTTCAACTTCTACTTTTCCGCATGTGCCTTACGGATCTTTTTTGCAGGAAATTTGCTCGAAGAAGAATTCCAGTTTGACAAGAACGATAGGATATCACAAATATGCTGCCTGCTGCTTTGCTCTTGTTAGTACATGTTGTCCTGTATCATTGTACTTGCATACATACCTGGTTCATTATGTGACAGCAGTATGCATGATAGCTTGCTTATCAATTGTTCGCTCCAAATTATCTGATCTATATGAATGGTTACATTAGTGTAGAATATATCCAATGCCAATTTTTTTAGCTCTGCATTGTTCTTGTAAGTACATGCCGTCCTTTATCAGTGTACTTATAATGACAGGTAGTTGTTCATGTACCATCACTCTGCAGCTTATTTTCCTTTGCCCTCCATTTTCTACACATCAGATCTATATTTACTCTTACCATAAGGTTGGTACTGAAGAAGTTTAGCTGTGCATTGCTCTTGGCTGTACCTTTTGCCTGTATCGCTGCACTTACATTTATAGCTACTTGGTTATGTAGCATCACTCTTCATCTTATCTTAAATATTCTCCATTTTTTCGTATATTATCACATCTATATTTACTCTTAACAAAATGTAGAATAAAGGCAATGGTTTTGAAGAAGATTTTGTGGTAAACTTCTTGAATTGCCCCCCCCCCATCAGCATGGACAAGGCCTTTATAGAGCCTGTCTTCACCAATAATGTAAGTTTGTCCATCTCAAGCCTTCAAACTTTGTTGTATATATTTTGTTAGGCATGACTGCAACAGCTGTTTATTTTTGGTGTTTGCATCAAATTGCTTGTTTAAAGTTTATTATATGTAGTTCATAAACAAAAGTTCGTCCTTTCTCAATTTAAGTTTTCAGTTGTACAACCAAGTTCCTTCTTCATACCATGTAAATTAAACTATACAGAGCAAGTGATCTTCTTTTGCACTGCATGTATGCTTCTATTCTTCATTTGTAATCCAGTGGTGTGGTGAACCTACCCACTACAGCACAATGTCATATTCTGCAATGTCTTAACTATGAAAAATTTCATATCATTCTACTATTATTTAAACCATCTCTCTATTTGCCAATCTGAAATGGTATAAATTGACAGCACACTAACCATTGATACTTATGAGTTCTTGATCTGTAATCCAGTGGTGTCGTGAAGCTGCCAACTCCTTCACAATGTCATTTCCTGCCATGTCTTGACCTGAACAATACCATATTGTGTTAATGCAAATTTAAACTGTGTCACTTTATTCGTCACTAAGAAATGTGATGAATTGTCAGCACTGGTACTTTTATGTGCAAAAGCTGTCATTTGTCTGCTTGTTTATCTTTCAGAGTGAGGAAGATATAAGTGTTGAACAAGTGCAGTCTCATCATCTTGCTCAGCTGCTTGCGCTGCAGCTCCCCAGCAGGGCTAATCTTTCTTGAACTCTATTGAAGTGTTGTGGGTTTTGTATATTATTTTGTCGGCGTGTTTATTTGCACTGGTGCCGATCTTTGATGCCCAGTGTATGTAATCTAATGTCTGCTTGTGCTTTATTATCATAGTGGCGAACTTTGATGCCCAGTGGATGTAATATGCCGTAATTTATTTATTGTATAGTATAGGTTTTTTCTTATTCATGATGCTGCAGTTATTTTACTGTATATATATCCTGTCTTCGCAGTAAACCAGCCAAACCGTAAAATTACGGTACATAATCGGGCCATCATGCAATCACGATGTAGGTTGGGCCTCAAACGTGCCAATCAGCTCACGGACCGGCAGCAGCCCGAAATGAACCCTGGCCCATGATTGTGCGAATCAAATCACGGGCTTTTAACAGGCCGAAAAATTGTCTCGGTCCTTGTTTGGCCCAATCAGATATTGGCTGCGAGCAGGCCGGATGCAAACCGGGCCGTAGTTAGGCACAACTATATGACAGGCTTTTAACAGGCTGAAATTAATATAGGGCCGAAATGTTCAACGGGCCCTTAACAGGCCAAAACTAATATCGGGCCGAATTACTACATGGGCCTTTAGCAAGTGGGCCCAAAAGCAGTGTCGAGTTGACGGGCTGAATCTGATATAGGCCATAATTAGGCCCAAAACCTCTTAAAGGGCCGGACCTGATCTGGGCCGTAATTTGGCCCAGAACGTGGTAGGCTTTTAACGGGCCGGATCTCATATGGGCCACTATTAGGCCCGGAGCGTGGCAGACCATTAATAGACCGTATCAAATATGGACCGGCATTTGTCCCAAAACATGGCAGCCAGTTAACGGGCCGGCCTACTAGGGTCCTCTAAATCTTGTGGGCCTACAGCTGGGCCGGCCCATTAATGTTGGCGAAATCTTGTGGGCCTTTACTGGGCCGGCCCATTATGATCCGCAAGAATTTTGTGGGCCTTTACCTGGGCCGGCCTATTATGGCACACAAAAATCTTGTGGGCCTTTACCTGGGCCGGCCCATTATGGCCCGCGAAATCTTGTGGGCCTTTAGCTGGGCCAGCCCATTATGGTCCGCAAAATCTCGTGGGCCTTTAGCTGGGCCGGCCCATTATGGTCCGCTAAATCTTGTGGGCCTTTAGTTGGGCCGGCCCATTTAAACTTGTTGGGCCGTGACACGTGTCGACGTATCATAGGCGCCTTCTGTCCAGTGAGTGGATGACATCAGTCCCGACGATGAGCCGACATGTGTTTCCTCTAGCCAATGATGATTTTACACGTGGAAAATCCCCATTGGTCGGGGCTGTTAACGGGTTATCGGATCCAAAACCCGACCCGATAGCTTAACAACGTTCCGTTACGGTGGATGCCACGTGTCGATCACCCTTGACGAAAGCACTTTTGTGACGCGCGATTTATCGTCATGGAAGTGTACACTTCCGTGATGATAATTTTGGTAATGTCATGGAACACTTCTACGACAGCACAGGTATGACTATCTTGATTCTGTCATAAATTTGTCATGGATGTACATGCATGACAAAAAAAGTGACCTACTATGACAAACACGTATCATCACGGAAGTGTATTTTTTTTGTAGTGTCACCTTCTGTTTTAAGTAAGCTTGCGACACCTAAACTTGCTTCTGCTATTCGTTTTGATATGTCGCATGTTATTGATGATGCCACTTCTGCTATGCATGATACTTATGGTGAAACTACTTCTATGCTTGATACTACCGTGCCACTTGGTGAATTTCTTGATGAACAACTTGCTAGGGTTAGAGAGAATGAAAATATTGAATCTTATAATACTGATGAAAGTGATGATGAAGACTCACCTGTTATTCCTAAGGGTTATGTTTTTGATAAAGAAGCTTCTTTAGCTATTTTAGTCTGCAAAGATAGATACGAACTCAAGAGGTTATTAGCTAAATGGAAGCAGCAATCTCTTAATGCTAGAATGAAACCTGACCCTGCTTTTGCTACTTCACCTATCTTTGTTACTGATAAGGATTATGAATTCTCTGTTGATCCTGATATAATTACGCTTGTTGAATCTGATCCTTTTCATGGCTATGAATCTGAAACTGTTGTGGCACATCTTACTAAATTAAATGATATAGCCACCCTGTTCACTAATGATGAGAAAACTCGTTACTTTTATATCCTTAAAATATTACCGTTCTCATTAAAGGGTGATGCTAAGATATGGTTTAATTCTCTTGAACCTGGTTGTGTGCGTAGTCCCCAGGATATGATTTATTACTTCTCTGCTAAATATTTCTCTGCTCATAAGAAACAAGCTGCTTTAAGGGATATATATATAATTTTGTGCAAACTGAAGAAGAGAGTCTCCCACAAGCTTGGGGGAGGCTTCTCCAATTACTTAATGCTTTGCCTGATCATCCTCTTAAGAAAATTGAAATACTTGATATCTTTTATAATGGACTAACCGATGCTTCCAGAGATTACCTGGATAGTTGTGCCGGTTCTGTTTTCAGGGAAAGAACACCGAATGAAGCTGAAATTCTATTGAATAATATGTTGGTATTAAAGCTGAAGATGTTAAGAATTTACCTCCTATTGAACAAATACACGGTCTTAATTTTCCGCCTGTTGAAGAAACATATGATCTTAATCCATTACCTATTGAAGAAGTACATGGTCTTGATGACCCGACACAGGTAGTAAAGGTAAATTCTCTCCATAGATATGATAAAGCTGAAATCCCATTTACTAAGTTTGCTAGCCCATGCTTAGATGAGTTTGATAAATTTATGGCTAAGAAAGAAGATTTTAATGCTTATTTTGGTAGACAATTGAAATACAATTCAAATATGCTTGAACACTTGGGTGATTATATGGCTAATGTTGAAGGTGAACTTAAACTTATTAGTAAACATGCTTCTATGGTTACCACTCAAGTAGAACAAGTACTTAAAGCTCAAAATGATTTGCTCAATGAATTAAATAGCAAGAATAATGATAATGTTGTTAGAGTTATGACTATAGGTGGTAAAATGACTCAGGAACCTTTGTATCCTGAAGGCCACCCTAACAGAATTGAGCAAAATTCTCAGAGAAATAATGTAGATGCACCTAGTCCTTCTAAAAGGAAGAAAAATAAAAATGATAGGACTTTGCATACTTCTAGTGAACCTATTACTGAAACACCTAAGAATCCAAATGATATCTCTATCTCTGATGCTGAAACACAATCTGGCAATGAACCTGAAACTAGTGATAATGTTAATGATAATGTTCATGATGATGCTCAACCTAGTAATGATAATGATATAGAAATTGAACCTGTTGTTGATCTTGATAACCCACAATCAAAGAATCAACGTTATGATAAGAAAGACTTTGTCGCGAGGAAACATGGTAAAGAAAGGGAACCATGGGTTCAGAAACCCATGCCTTTTCCTCCCAAACCATCCAAGAAAAAGGATGATGAGGATTTTGAGCGCTTTGATGAAATGATTAGACCTATCTTTTTGCGTATGCGATTAACTGATATGCTCAAAACCAATCCTTATGCTAAGTATATGAAAAATATTATTACAAATAAAATAAAGATACCGGAAGATGAAATTTCCACCATGCTTGCTAATTATAATTTTAAAGGTGGAATACCTAAGAAACTAGGAGATCTAGGAGTACCTACTATACCATGCTCCATTAAAAGAAACTATGTTAAAACTGCTTTATGTGATCTTGGAGCCGGTGTTAGTGTTGTGCCTCTCTCTTTATATCGTAGTCTTGATTTGAATAAGTTGACACCTATTGAAATATCTTTGCAAATGGCTGATAAATCAACTGCTATACCTGTCGGTATTTGTGAGAATGTGCCTGTTGTAGTTGCAAACGTTACTATTTTAACGGACTTTATTATTCTTGATATTCCCGAGGACGATAGTATGTATATTATTCTTGGAAGACCCTTTTTGAATACTGCAGGGGCTGTTATTGATTGCACTAAAGGCAATGCCACTTTTCATGTTAATGGTAATGAGCATACGATACACTTTCCGAGGAAACAACCTCAAGTTCATAGTATCAACTCAATTGGAAAAATTCCATCGATTATATTTGGAGGTTTTGAATTTCCTCTTCCTACTGTCAAGAAGAAATATGATATTCTTATTATTGGGGATGTGCATATCCCCGTTGAGGTAACATAGTGTTATTCGAAATTTCTCCGGTTCCATGTTATTCGGAATGAGTTCGTTAACAAGACTTGATCAACCTTGTTAGTGATTCCTTTTGATGAGCATGAGATGGATGAAACTACAAGGCACAACTCTCTGTACCCTCTTTTTACTTTCATTTATTTATATTAAATAAAATAAAATCAGTATTTTTCTGTCAGTTATCTGGTTATCCGTGCAATATAAAAATACCCCGAAAATAAAAGTTCTCCAAATGCCCTGAAATTTAAATATAATTTTTTCTAGAATATTTGGCACCGAGAACATAGCAGGGGGGTCATCCACCTGGCCACGAGGGTGGAGGGTGCACCCTACCCCCTGGGCGCGCCCCCTGCCTCGTGGGCCCACGGTGGCCCTCCTCCACTTATCCTTTCGCCCACACACTTCTTCTTCCTCCCACAAACACGAATATCCAGTTCATACCCGAGTCCAAGCTCATTGTGCTGCCATTTTCGATCTCCTTGCTCAAAGCACCTCTCACAAAACTGCTTGGGGAGATTGTTCCTTGGTATGTGACTCCTCCATTGGTCCAATTAGTTTTTGTTCTAGTGCTTTATTCATTGCAAATTTTTGCTGCTTAGGTGACCCTGTTCTTGAGTTTCCATGTCAAATTTATATGGTCAAAAGTAGTTTTGATGCATGATATAGGCTCTAGGCACTTGTAGGAGTAGTTGCTATCAATATTATTGAGTTTGGTTCACTTTTAGTTTGAAGTTACTAAAAAATTCAGAAATTTTTCAGAGGAAGAAATATGTTTTGGAAAATGTACCAAGGGGGCTCTTCAAGGAAACAAGAGCCCAGGCTTGCAATGCGTGATTCTGATGATGAGCCACCAAGAAACGCTCCAGTGCGTCCTTGTGAATGGCCTTCGGAAAACTTCATGGATCGAGCGGGGATTAAGGAAGAATTTAACTCGCGCAGCGGTTTCGAAGACTGAAGCTCTTCTTGCAAGTACGCATATTTGCATAACGCCGATCTTGTGAGCTTCAAGGAAGAGAAGTGCAAACAGTATCACTATCTCACTAGTTCCTTTGTGAGGAGGTTTGAATTTTCATCTTCACGTAATTCTCCAGCTGTCCTGTTTGATCTTTATGAAAATTCTTACACTATGGACTTAGAGGATTTTACCACTGCTTGCAAACTTCCACAATGGGGTAGTATCAGGGAACCTCGCAAATCTGAATTTAGAGATTTTCTTGCTTGTATAACTATGGGGGAATATAGAGATATAACACAAGCTACCATAGGGAGCATTCATTTTCCTGCTATACATTATTTTGCTCTCTTCATAGGTAGATGCATTAATGGTAAAGATGAGGCATGTCACATGTGTGTCCCCGACCTCAGTATTCTTAGGAGTGCTGTTTTAGGAGACAAATCTTATAATTTGGGAGCCATTGTTGCACGTAGGTTGCATCTTAATAGATTTAATGGAGATTTCTTTGGTGGAATTTATGCAACCCGCTTAGCCGATTATCTTGGTGTATCTATACGTAATGATGATATTGAATTACCTCCTTCTTACCTAGATTTTAATGCTATGGTTCACCACCAATTTGTCGAGAGAAATGAATCACCTCTCCAGTATCGCTTGATATTTGACAGACATCGTGCTGTCCGTATTACTCTCCTTGCTCCTGCCTTCTTTGATTATCAGGCAAAAGGAAGATATGTTATTACCAGAGAGGAGGCAGATGAGTATGAGAGGAGGGCGGAGGCCGCTCGTCGCCATGCTGCAGCTCAGGAGGCGATAGCCACTGCATCTCAGTACGACCCCAACTATTATTATGGATATCCGCCAGGCCAGCCGTGGCCATAGACCAACTTAGGCCAAAAGCCTAAGCTTGGGGGAGTACGTATTTCTCACCAACATTAAATTCATGTTCACACACTCATTGCTAGATGTCGGTTCTCATACTTTTTCATTGTATCATCCATGCTAGTTTATTTTCCTTTTTATGCTTTCTTCTTGTGTGTTTAATAAACCTTAAGAAAAACCAAAAAAATTTAGTTTTAGCTTTTAATTAGTTTACTTTCCATGCTTGTAGTAGTAATTAAAAAGAAAACCCAAAAAGATTTCCTGTTCTTCTTTTGTTTGTTGGGAGCTTTCCCGTGTAAATAGTTTTATTTCTTTTCTTTTCTTTGGGGGTCAATAGGAGAAGACCATAATTAAATTGTTGAAGTAGCTCTTATATGCATTATTGTTGATCTGACAAAAGAGCCCATATTGCCTTGTCTTCTCCTGTTTATTGAATGCTTGCAGATTCCAGCTTAGTCCAATGCACGTGCACTATTATTATTATTCACATCATTCGGTCGTGAAAGTGAAAGGCAATTATGACGATATATGATGGACTGACTGAGATGAGAAAAGCTGGTATGAACTCGACCTCTCTTGTTTTTGTAAATATGATTAGTTCATCGTTCCTGATTCAGCCTATTATGAATAAACATGTTTGCAATGACAACTAGAGATCATAGTTTCTTGTGCCATGCTTGATTAGCTAGGAGCTTATAATGGCTTAACTTGCGTGCCAACATGCTATTAAAATGGTTATGATGTGGTGTGATAGGGTGGTATCCTCCTCTGAATGATTTAAGTGACTTGACTTGGCTCATGTTCACGCATGTAGTTGAAACAAAATCAACATAGCCTTCACGATATTTATGTTCATGGTGGATTATATCCTACTCACGCTTGCATTCGGTGTTGATTAATTTTAATGCATGTTCATGACTGTTGTCGCTATCTAGCTGGTCGCTTCCCAGTCTTTTGCTATCCTTCACCTGTACTAAGCGGGAATACTGCTTGTGCATCCAACTCCATAAACCCCAAAGTTATTCGATATGAGTCCACCATACCTACCTATATACGGTATCTACCTGCCGTTCCAAGTAAATTTGTATGTGCCAAACTCTAAACCTTCAAATAAATATCCTGTTTTGTATGCTCGAATAGCTCATGTATCAACTAGGGTTGTCCGTATCTTCCATGTTAGGCGGGTTATTCTCAAGAGGAGTGGACTCCGCTCCTCACTCACGAGAAGAATGGCTGGTCACCGGGATGCCCAGTCCCATGCTTTATGCAAATCAAATCAAAATAATTGCAAACAAAACTCCCCCTGGGACTCTTGTTAGTTGGAGGCACTCGTTGTTTCGAGCAACCCATGGATTGATGCTCGTTGGTGGAAGGGGGAGTATAAACTTTACCATTCTATTTGGGAACCGCCTATAATGTGTCTAGCATGGAAGATATTGCCATCTCTTGGTTGTTATGTTGACAATGAAAGTATACCGCTCAAAATATTATTCACCTCTATTTCAAAACTGAGCTCTGGCACCTCTAAAAATCCCTGCTTCCCTCTACGAAGGGCCTATCTATTTACTTTCATGTTGAGTCATCCTCCTCTTATTAAAAAGCACCAGTTGGAGAGCACCACTGTCATTTGGATTCATTACTGTTAGTTTACATTGAGTATGACTTGACTAGATCTCTTTTACCATGAATTACAATGTCTAGTCAGTCCTTGATCTTTAAAGATGCTTTGCATTTATGTTTTGCGGTCTCAGAAAGGGCTAGCGAGATACCATCGTGTTATATCATATTATGATTGTTTTGAGAAAGTGTTGTCATCTGAGATTTATTATTATTGCTCGCTAGTTGATTATGCCATTGATATGAGTAAACTTGAGACCTACGCGTAATTGTGAATGTGGTAAGTTCATAATCTTTGCTGAAAACTTGAATGCTGGCTTTACATATTTACAACAACAAGAGCAAACAGAGTTTGTAAAAGTCTTTCTTTATCACTTTCAGTTTATCAACTGAATTGCTTGAGGACAAGTAAAGGTTTTGTGACACCCACGATGCGGATATATCTCCCACGTGTCGGAGCACGACTTAAAAGCATAACGGCATTGTAGGCATGTCGCAAGAGGGGTAATCTTTACACATCCCATGTACTGAATAAGAAAGAGGTACAGAGTTGGCATACAATCGCCACTTCACACAATACATGAATATAGCATTACATCATCCAGATACAATCAAGGTCCAACTATGGAACCAAATAAAGAAAGAAAACCCCTAATGCTAGGTCCCTGATCGCCCCAACTGGGCTCCACAACTGATCAACTAGAAACGGAACAACATAACGAACAAGATCTTCATCTAGCTCCTCCTTGAGCTCGGTTGCGTCACCGGCACGGTATCATCGGCACCTGCAACTGGTTTTGGAAGTAAACTATGAGTCACTGGGACTCAGCAATCTCACACCCTCGCGATCAAGACTATTTAAGCTTATGGGTAGGGAAAAGGTATGAGAGGTGGAGCTGCAGCAAGCACTAGCATATATGGTGGCTAACTTACGCAAAAGAGAGCGAGAAGAGAAGGCAAAGCACGGTCGTGAACTAGAAGTGATCAAGAAGTGATCCTGAAACTACTTACGTTCAAGCATAACTCCAACACCGTGTTCACTTCCCGGACCCTGCCGAGAAGAGACCATCACGACTACACACGCGGTTGATGCATTTTAATTAAGTTAAGTGTCAAGTTCTCTACAACCGGACATTAACAAATTCCCATCTGCCCATAACCGCGAGCATGGCTTTCGAAAGTTCAAAACCCTGCAGGGGTGTCCCAACTTAGCCCATCACAAGCTCTCACGGTCAACGAAGGATATTCCTTCTCCCAGGAAGACCCGATCAGGCTCGGAATCCCGGTTACAAGACATCTCAACAATGGTAAAACAAGACCAGCAAAGCCGCCCGGATGTGCCAACAAATCCCGATAGGAGCTGCACGTATCTCGTTCTCAGGGCACACCGGATGAGCCAGACGTCGGGTTGGCATAGACCCTGGTTGCCCAGGGGGGCGGACATCGCTCAGGTTGGACCAACACTTAGAGAAGCACTGGCCCGGGGGGGTTAAAATAAAGATGACCCTTGAGTCTGCAGAACCCAAGGGGAAAAGGCTAGGTGGCAAATGGTAAAACCAATGTTGGGCCTTGCTGGAGGAGTTTTATTCAAGACGAACTGTCAAGGGGTTCCCATTATAACCCAACCGTGTAAGGAACGCAAAATCAAGGAACATAACACCGGTATGACGGAAACTAGGGCGACAAGACTGGAACAAAACACCAGGCATAAGGCCGAGCCTTCCACCCTTTACCAAGTATATAGATGCATTAAGTAAATAAGATATATTGTGATATCCCAACAATAATCATGTTCCAACAAGGAACAAACTCCAATCTTCACCTGCAACTAGTAACGCTATAAGAGGCTGAGCAAAGCGGTAACATAGCCAAACAACGGCTTGCTAGGACAAGGTGGGTTAGAGGTTTGACATGGCAATATGGGAGGCATGAAAAGCATGTGGTAGGTATCGCGGCATAGGCATAGCAATAGAGAGAGAAACTAGCAAGCAAAGATAGAAGTGATTTCGAGGGTATGGTCATCTTGCCTGAGATCCCGCAAGGAAGAAGAACGAGTCCATGAAGAAGACAAACGGACGTAGCCAACGGATCCTCACAAACACAATGTTACCGGATTACCAAGATGAAGTACACCGGAAAGAAAGCAAACAACATAGTAAACAATCATCACATAAGCATGGCACGATGCGCAAACAAGTATGATGCATGTCCGGTTTAATGAGGCATGGCATGGCAAAGTGCACAAGTAATCCTACAAATTAAGTGGAGCTCAATATGCAACTCCATTGCATAGTGACGAAACACCATGTGACTTATTTAGTTCTCTCTCGTTTATGTACTCAACAATATTAAATGTTGGTTAGCATGGCAAGAGGTGAATCATAAGTAAACTAACTATTTATGCAAGTTTAAATGAGGCCGGAAACAACAAACAATAATTCCGGAAAATCCTCATGTGCATATTTTAATTTGGTACTGTTCTGCCCTAAACCATATTTTAGAGTTGTTAAAAAATGCAAAGTGATTCCACCATGTTAAACTAGGTATTTTTCTACCCCATTTACATATAAAGTTTGTTAGGTTTGGAACTACGGTTATTTAGTTATGAAATAAATCATCTTAACATGGCATTTGAGCACATTTAAGCAAACAGCGTTTCAAACATTTCAAACATGGTTGAAAGTAGAAGACTATTAAACTAGACAAAATTCTAGACATTTTACATATAAAGTTTTTTTTAAACCGATGCACAGTTAATTAGTTAGGATATGCATGAAGTGCAAGGGTGTTTCTGCAAAACTGGCAGTTCTCAGGATAAATGGCAAATTCGGTCGTGGAAAAAAACAGGCACTCGGGCCGAATCTAGCCGGCCCAACCATGGAAAAAAAGGAGGGCGCGCAGCTGGCCTCACCATGGGCCTCGGCCCACTCGGTGGAGGAGGGAGCCCGGTAGGGCGCGCTGCTGGGCCTCGGGCGTGCTTGTGGCCCACGCGGTCATGTGCGGCAGCGGCCTGGGTCATGGTTGCCCGAATCACAGAGGAAGGGGACGAAGCAGGGGAGTTCGGGAACGGCAGCGGAGGAGGCATGGGTTCAGCGCGGCGCCGGGCAGGAACCGGCCGGAACGGGCGGATCCAGCGGCTGGGCAGCGGTCAGGATGGAACGGAGGTCGACGGCGGCTGTCTTGAGGAGCATGCGAGGCGGGGCGGCGCAGCAACGCAGGGGGGACCGGGCGGGGACTTGGCGCAGCGACGGGACATCAGACTTGGGCGGTGGAGCTCCACGCGACGACGGGATGGGGACTTGACGGAGGGATCCGACGAGGAGGCTTCAGAGATGGCCGGATCTGGGCCAGAGGCGGACGTTGGCGGCTTCCGTGAGCGGCGGCCGTTCCTGTAGTGATGAAGTATAGAGAGAGAGGGAGATCGTGAGAGAGATCGTAGGGGAAGGAGAGAAAACCATAGGGGGAAGAAGGGAAGGTGAGGGTTCCTGCCTGGTGCTGCTCCGGCGAGCTGCGGCTCGCGGTCGCCGGCTGGAGCAAGCACTCTCGCTCGGGAAGAGCTCCTGCTCTCGATCGGGAGGCGGCTGAGGGTGGCGATGGGTTGGTGGGTCTGGAGGTGGCTGGATTGGTGGATCGAGGGGAGGAGATGGTTGGCCCTTGCTGAAACTGAGGGAGATGGTCGGCTCGTATGAATCGGGAGGGATCCCGAGGAAAACAAAGTGGCGGCGGGATTGGAGGGAGTTGGTCTGCCTAGGGTCTAGGTTTAGCTAGAAATGGAATAGCTTATATATAGCAGGTAGATGATAAGAGGGAGCGTGAGGGAAAACTAGACCCTCCGATTATAATCGGACGGTCTGGGACAATTAGGTTAGGGTAGAGGCTATCACGTCCCTACGATCGCAATCGGACGATCGCGAATAAAATAGTTAGGGAGTCCAAAAAGAAAAATGGAGACGTTTTGTAGATGTTTGGGGATGATCCGGATCCAACGGTGACGACTGCCCGGGTCGGGTTCGGGACAACTTTCGGACGCGCGCGAGGGGTTCGATGCACTAATGCAAGGGGGGTTAGGCGAACGAGGTCAAAAGTGTGGTTGGGCTGAGAAGAGAGAGTGGGAATGCAACCCGGCAACTGTTTCCGGAGACCGGAAACGTCCGACATTTGACCGGCTATATTGCCGCTATAGTTATACGTTGGGGCATCAAATGGACTCCGGACGCAATGAAACTTGGCAGGCGGACTACTGACAACAAAACAACACCGCATGCCAACTTTCATCCCATTCCGAGAACATTTTCCCACCACTAATAAAATAATATTTCGGACATGCCGCGGGCGCGTGCAAGTGTGTCTGGGCTCAAAAAGGACAACGGAGAGAACCGGAAGATCCGGACGGATGCGAGTTTCAAAAACATGATGATGCAATTCACATGATGACATGATGAAAAGCAACACGCAAGCAAAAGACATGGCAACGACGGCGAATAACTAGGAGACACCTGGCGCAATGGTCTCAGGGCGTCACAACACTCCACCACTACAAGAGGATCTCGTCCCGAGATCTAGAATGGCACCGGAGGGAAAAGGAAGAGGAAGATGAGAGGTAAAACTAAGTTGCTTCTTTGACAAACGAGTGAAACCAAAGAACCTTGAAAAGTTGAACAACTTGAAAGGAATAATACCATGCAGGTGATCGAAGTTGAAAAACACTCCGTTAGGAACGAGGAACGAAGAAAAACAAATTCGGACAGGACTCCGGTTGAAAAGAGGTGCAATACTTGATAAGATGAAAGAACTTGAGCAGAGGACACAACACTCCGGTTAAATGGATAAACCAAGAAAAGAACACGGTCCTGACAAAACAAGAAGATGGGTTGAAGAGAGCAACATCACAATGCCTCCAGAACAAAAGTAAGAATGGAATGGAATGAACGAAGTGAAACAAGATCTTGAGAGAGCACGCTTACAACAAATGCTAGAACGGAGTTGTTGGAAAACCAACAACGAAAAGAATAATCTTGATATGGTCTTATGGAATACATCTGAAATTATGAGGTGACAACCTGCCACTCACGGGTAAAAGAATTGGATTGATATGAACAAGGAGACGAGAAACTTATTTCACCGGGAGGATGAATGAAGAACTTGGTTCATTTATAAGCACCATAATTAGTAACAATCCTTAGGGAAAGCTTTAGGTGAAACATGACACAAGATAACTCCAACGAAGAGGTTAATGGATTTAAAATACCTCATTCTTAACAACATGTGAATCATGAAGCACAAAGGAAATTATCAACAATGACATAACACCACCTCAAAAGATAAGATAGGAAGAACTGCACTTAGCAATGCAAGATGACGAATACTTGAGCTCCTCTGAAAAGAATCTCGATGAACACTTCGAGAAGGAATTTAATCCTTTATGAACCATCATGTAGAACCTCCATGAAGAACTCCGGTAATAAAAGAATGATCAGACGAAAATGAAAGAGAAGTTGAAAACACAAGGTGAAGAGTTGCAATGATTAGATGGATCTTCATGACGAGAAAATTGAGAGAGCTTGGAACTTCGGGAAAAGAAAAGATGAAACAATTGAAACCGAGAATTTAGTCATCGTGACAAACTCCGAAAGATGAATCCAACATTTGGAAGAAGCAAGAATAAGAATTATGTTATGCGTATCCTAAACCAATTTAAATTGATGACGAGCAAATGGATTTGGCATACTACTTATTGTCGTAGAAAGGATTAAGATAGATATGGCGCAAACTTGAGAAGGTCTTGATGTATCCACCTATAGGATTTGTAAACAACGAATGAATTGATAAATAACCAAGGAAGAGAGCTCTTGAACGAACCACCATAAGAATTGAAAAACGAATGAAGTAAAAGGATGAATCACCGGTAATAATTGAAAATGGACAAAGAAAAGATAAAGAAACACCAGGAAGAATTCGAAAAAAATGAATGAAGATACTTGCTAGCATTTAGATACATGAGAACGAAGATATCCTGAACTGATTAGAGGATATTTGAACGATGCACCGGTAAGATTTAGAGAAAGAGAGCTGAAATCTGGAAAGAATAATTCTGAGATGATGGCCTCCGGAGAATCAAACTGAAAAGACTCCTGAATTGCTTCGGATGGTTTAAAAGAATTGACACAATTAAAAACAATTATGAGAGGATAGCATCAAGCTAGCACCATGGATCCTTGAGAGAACGGATAAGATTTGGAGGAAAAACTCTTCTTCGGTCTTCAAATATCGAGAGTGAAGACGAGAAACACCACCATGAATTGTTGAGATACTCCGAGATGACGGATAGAAAGGTTGAGACAATGGTGATAAGAATTTGAAAGATCTTGGGGAAAGACATTTGACTGATGATGATTCATTCTTATGTCAAACTTGGAAAAGAATTTGAGAAGCTCCAGAAAAATTAGAAGAGTCAGGTAAGATCCTGGGAAAAGACCTGTGGGTTAGGGCCCACTAAAAAGAAACACCGTAGAACGGTTTTGAAGAGAGATCGCACCGGTTGAATTAAATGGCTTGAATGAGATAACAACCTCGAAATAGGTTGAACGGATCTTGAATGAAAACACGAGCTGTCATGGATTTGTCACGGCAGATGTCCTTAGTGTCAGGACTTAGTCGCGAGGCCAACGCATCTATGTGGTAGCTTGAGAGGGGTTGACTAGGATGAGAGATGCAGGGCGGATCAACACGCAAGACAAGGATTTAGACAGCTTCGGGCCCCAGGAAACATCATCCGGTAATAGCCCTACATGCTGTTTGAGGCTAGGTCTCATTATCATCACGAGGGAGTCGCCGTAAACTGGCTCTCCTCTTTGTGTCTAGTCCTAAGATTGTTTCTTCTTTTTCCTCCCTCTTTGGGGAGCCCTGCCCCTCCTTATATATGTTGAAGGGGCGGTTTACATGTGGAGTCCTATTAGGATTAGGACTAGTCTATCTCTAATACAAACCGGATACAAGTCCTGGTCTTAACTCCTTGTAAGGTAAATATTCCTCATGCCTTTCCTCTTAAACCGGCCCACCATAGTATGAACCGGCCTTCTGGGCCATGGGCCTCGTCATCCATCTGACCCGCCCGCCGGGTTACTAATGAACCGCCAAGACCGAGCGGGTAGCCGGTGAACCGCCAAGACCGGGCGGGTAGCCGGTGAACCGCCAAGCTCCGGGCGGGTTACCAGTGAGTCATCCAGTCCGGCCGGTTTATACTTCCGGCCGGTTTACGCCACGGGGTATATCCCCGACATTAGCCCCCAGTTTAATTTGGATTTATCCATGTTAAACTGATCCTGTAAACAAATACAAGAACAAATTTGATAGATTATGCTCCGGGTTAAGAATTCTTGTAAACCAGCATCTGATTATCCTTAATTCCTTGCCATTTCCTTCTTCTAGAAAATCCAGGTCAATAAGCCAACTTCATAATCAATTTTGCCGACATTGGTTTGTCACCGAGAAATATTGTGAAGAATAACTCCTTTGACTCAGCTCCCAAAGCGCCGATTTAAGAAATATGGGTCTGAAAATACTTATCTGATATTCAGCCGGTTTGAAGATGTAAAACTTGCCGGTTTAATATTACCAAAAATGGCCGGTTTATAAATATTTATGGCACCGGGTCATAATTGTTGTCGACACCGGTCATGTAATTGATCTTCCTGATTTGCTCAAAACTAATAAAATGAAGATATTCCTCCTTTATACGCATAATACCTGTAGCCCCCAAGTCTTAAGAGGAGAACATAGTGATAACTTAAGACTTGCTCCAATAAGTGTTTCAACCTTGAAGAAATCCGGTTTGTTCATCTCAATCATATAAACTGAATACTCCATATATGTAGCCCCCAAGTGCCGGGTTGTCATGCTTGCAGCAACCTGGGACTTGTAATTGCTTATAAAAACTTCCATCAGTGTAGCCCCGAAGGGCCGGGTCATTATGCAATAATGAGCAGGGACTTTGTAAATATAATCTTGTAAACTTTGAACAGCAACGTGTAGCCCCCAAGGGTCGGCTTAGTAAGATACTACTGAACCGGGACTTGATATATACTTCAATGAAAATAACATATTATAATGTAGCTTCCATCGCAGGGCTTGAACCCACGTCCACAAGGTTAAGAGCTTTGTGCTTTACCAACTGAGCAATGGATCCTTCAATATTATGGACGAAAACTTGTGTACCTTGAATTGTTGACAGGAGCAATTGGTAGCCCCCAAGGGCCGGTTCATTATAATATGATGAGTTGGGTCTTCAATAAGACTAAAAATGACTTGGCATTAGCCCCCAAGTGTCATGATGCATGCTTGCAGCAACATGAGACTTGCATGTAATCTCGATTTGAATAATGTAGCCCCCAAGTGCCGGGTCGTAAGCCTGCAGCGACTCGGGACTATTCCTTCCATTGTAGACTAAATCATATCCTTTGATAAAATAATAGCCATTGCGCTAAAGCGACTTTGAAAACCTCAATAATACCGGTTATTAATAACCATAATAATATCCAGCCATGTTGGCTATTCAAGATAATATAATCCGGTGAAAACCTTATTCATTCAATATCATAATGAAAATTCAGCCAAGTTTGGCTATTTGAATAATATAACCCAATGATTTATAAGTGCATGATTCCAACGGCGCAATCCAAATATATATACTGGTGACTTATAGTCCAAAAAACCAGGCCGGTTTAACAAACCTGTTTCTGCATACAACAAGTTTAAAGTGTCCTGGCGGTTTACCGCCGGACGGGTCATAATGCTCAACATATAACCCGGGTTTATAACCAAGGCTGCACTTAAGAATAATCAAATATGAAATATATCATACCTGTGACATTGAATCACATTGTTGGTTTTACCAACTTTTTGTAGTAAGGGTGATAACCCAAATCTTGAGTACTGATAACTCCTTCCATATTGTGCCGGTTTATGATAAAACCGTGCCGGGTTGTGAAATACACCGGATTAACATATATAATACTGGCGACTTGTAGTCAAACCAGACCGGGCTGATAGTCTCCTGATTATAACTTGATCGTGTACTGACAACTTGTAGTTGAAAGCCGAGCTGGGTTGATAAACACCGGTTTACTCCATAATAGGATAGTAACAGAAAATCAAACCGGGCAGATAGTCTCCGGATTAAGATTTGACCGTGTCCCGTCCATTTGTAATTGACAGTCGAATCGGTTTAAGAAATGTCAGTTTAAAAACGCAACAAAAAGAAAGAAATATCTATCAAAGAAAATTGTGAAGCAAAGGCAATGATAAAACCGTTTGCCAAAAAGTAGCTTATTTGAGCTGATCAGATGGCGTTACCATGGTCGGACACGACCAAGCTCCCGATAGGTGTAGCTATGGTTCAAGTCAGCTAGGTCCCCAAATGAAACCATGGCATTTATGCCGATCAGGTGGCATGGCGATGGTTCGGGTTCGACCAAGCCCCCAAGTGATTCTGTGGCCTTAGGCCGATCAAGAGGCATGACTGGTTCAGACGTGACCAAGTCCCCAAGTGATCTGGTGGCTCTCGCCGATCAAGAGGCATGGCAATGGTTCGGGTTCGACCAATCCCCCAAGTGATTTTGTGGCCTTAGGCCGATCAAAAGGCATGACTGGTTCAGACGTGACCAAGTTCCCAAGTGATCTGGTGGCTCTCGCCGATCAAGAGGCGTGGCAATGGTTCAGGTTCGACCAATCCCCCTAGTGATTCTATGGCCTTAGGCCGATCAAGAGGCGTGGCTATGGTTCAGACGTGACCACAAGTCCCCAAGTGATGCATTGGCATTACGCCGATCAAGAGGTGTAGCGATGGTTCGGGTTCGACCAAAGCCCCCAAGTGATGCTGTGGCACTAGGCTGATCAAGAGGCGTGACTATGGTTCAGACGTGACCACAAGTCCCCAAGTGATGTTGTGGCTTTCCGCCTACCAAGTGGCGTTGCTATGGTTCGGACGCGACCAAGCCCCCAAGTGATATTGTGGCATTGCGTCGATCAAGAGGTGTGACTATGGTTCGGATACGACCAAAGCCCCCAAGTGATCAAGAATATGATAAGCCAATAAGGCATGATACCCATGTTTGAACCGCGCATCATGGCAGCAGGTCCTCTTTGGAACCCTTTAACTTTTTGCAAGAGATAAATCCTTCTTGAACCGGATGTTAAACCGGATATTGAGAGCTTCAAAGCTTCATGGAAGACATCTTTCCCTTGAACCGGATTGTAAACCAGAATACTTTCTGATGACCTGGAAATTTTCTGACGGCTTCTTAAACTCGAACTTGCGAGAAGTTAATTCCTTTTTGAACCGGAAATTCTTAAACCAGATTTGAGAGCTTCAGAGCTTTGTGATTTAATTTGTCCTACATTGAAGAACTTTGCAAGACAAAGTAATGGCTCCTCTTTTTTAAAAGCAAGCAATATATAATATAAAAATATACCGGATGGATTTCACCTGATGCGTCAGGTCAGAGATTATCACCACGGAGTTGATGATCACTGTGGTGAAACTGAAAACAATCGCGGCCGAGTCGGCCGCGGGTGCAGACAGATTTTTCGGCCACGGCGTTTTTTAAACCGGTGTGGACGAGAGAGTCGACCGCGATGTTGTAAACCGGCGTGGATGGTTGAGTCGGCCACAGTGTTGTAAACCGGCGTGGACGGTTGAGTCGGCCACGGGTGTTGTAAACCGACGCAAACAGTTGAGTTAATCGCGGGCGCGGTCCCGGCAAGCTGATGTAAACCGGACCACAGGGACGGTGACTTGCTCACGCTCATTCATCAGGTGGCATGACACGGACGAAACCCGTGGTATAAACACAGTTATCCTGCGTACAAAACATACAGCAGGGCAAAGTAGTTGTTTGACCAAAGAAATCAACATGTACTTAGCAATAAATATATAGGACAAATATCACCTGATTTATTTAGGCGAAAGCTCCATACGTAGACCCTCTTTCCAAGTTCCCTTGGCTAGTTAAAATATTCGGCCCTTGTTTTTAAAACACTGGCAAAGCGCAGCAGCAGCAGAAGCGCTCGTGGCAAAGGTGGAGGCCACAGCAGCGGCTCTGCCACGGCTGAGACGGAGCAAGGCCACGGCTGTGGAGGTGAAGGCGAAGGCAGCGACGAGGCGGGGCCCAGGCGGTGGTCCACAGGCTGCCCTCGGCCGAGGCGGCTCGCAGCAGCAAGGAGGAGGTGAACTCGGTGGCGACTCAGGAACGGGCGGTTTTAGCACGAGGTCAAGCACCCGTCGATCGAAACGGCGCGAAGCGAGCCATGGCGCAGGGGCGCGGTGATTCCAGCGAGGCCCGAGTCCGCGCACATATCTCCCTTTGGGTCGTTATTTGTTTGACTATCCCCAATCCGTGTCCGCCAGGTCGTGGCCCTCCGCCGACTGATTTGCTGGCTTCACATGCATGTACGCGGTAGTACTACTTAAACTCCAGAGCAATTAGACCTCAATCCTTGTGCAAACATTAGTGGCCCTCTGGGATTTCATGTGGAGTAGTCTTCAAATAGCATTATGGAGTGCTAGTGAATCGTCCCAAAAAGCAACCAGACTGGATAATTTGCGTTGCAGTTTGTCGTACAACTCCGATTTGATGTCTGACGTCAATAGTTCCAGTGGCCCTGCCTCAGGATTTGCTTGATATATACGGCGGTTTGCACGATCCGTGCGTACGGCGGCTGCAGCACAACTCTTGTCAGTCTCAGCGACACGCGATTGCAGCCAAAAATCTTGATCTTTGATTCGGTTTAGACGGATCATTGTTGCCTCCGCGATACATAGAAGAACGCAAAAGCCCTAAATTCCCTTGAAATCAATATCCATCGCCACTGAATACTTTTTCAATCTCCCTTGATGAACTCATAGTTGATCAACTGCGAGCTTCTCGATCCCTGAGAGATATCCCTTCAAGAACCCAACACCACTGTGCGCGAGCCCCACGGTGATTTGTCACGGCAGATGTCCTTAGTGTCAGGACTTAGTCGCGAGGCCAACGCATCTATGTGGTAGCTTGAGAGGGGTTGAGTGGGATGAGAGACGCAGGGCGGATCAACACGCAAGACAAGGATTTAGACAGCTTCGGTGCCCGAGAAACATCATCCGGTAATAGCCCTACATGCTGTTTGAGGCTAGGTCTCATTATCATCACGAGGGAGTCGCCGTAAACCGGCTCTCCTCTTTGTGTCTAGTCCTAAGATTGTTTCTTCTTTTTCCTCCCTCTTTGGGGAGCCCTGCCCCTCCTTATATATGTTGAAGGGGCGGTTTACATGTGAAGTCCTATTAGGATTAGGACTAGTCTATCTCTAATACAAACCGGATACAAGTCCTGGTCTTAACTCCTTGTAAGGTAAATATTCCTCATGCCTTTCCTCTTAAACCGGCCCACCATAGTATGAACCGGCCTTCTGGGCCATGGGACTCGTCATCCATCTGACCCGCCCGCCAGGTTACTAATGAACCGCCAAGACCGAGCGGGTAGCCGGTGAACCGCCAAGACCGGGCGGGTAGCCGGTGAACCGCCAAGCTCCGGGCGGGTTACCAGTGAGTCATCCAGTCCAGCGGTTTATACTTCCGGCCGGTTTACGCCACGGGGTATATCCCCGACACGAGCCTTCTGAGATATCTTCAGCACTCCGAAACAATTGAATAGCGAGAAGTGGATGATTAAGAGGCGCACCGGCATGAGAAAACATTTAAAACGAGGAAAAGGATATGCTCAACAAAGCTTGACTTGAATCCACCGAAGAAAAAGAACGAATAGTGATGAACTTGAGGCACCGTTAGCATCTTCCTGAGAATCACCGGATAAGAACATTGACGGAAAAGAATGGAGAGACTTCGTATCAATAAGATGGATATTTGATTAAGATATATGAGTCCTTGAAGAAACAAGGGTGGGAGGGCGGGAAAACAAAGACAATTTGGGGCGAATGAAACAAACACCGTTGAGAATACTTAGAGTTGGTCTTGCGGATGTTGAAAAAGATTGGATCCACTTGAAGAGAGAACACGCCGGTTGAAAAAGAATTAACATGACAATCTCGATGATCCAGAAGGATTTGTATTCACATAGAAGTATGAGAACACCATTTAGGAAAGGTATGGAATCAACATTTGACTTTGAAGCAACTCGAATACCACAACTCAAAACAAAACAAAGGATTGGCTTGCAGAATAAGACGGAACAAACATATGATAAAGATTTCGTCCGAAGTTTTCGTGGTGGGGCCCACACGGGCTTGATCGTACAACACCATCATGTACAAGGCAGTGCACATGACATACGAAGCATCCCCGAGTCAGCATAGCCAAGGACTCTTTAAGACACAACAAGACCATTGTAAAACCAACCGTTGATAGGCGGACCACTAGACGTCGAACCCCAATTTCATATCATACATCTGTCGGAAGGATATCCTAGGAGCTACT